>NW_027211704.1:905000-1065000 GCF_022749685.1 Semicossyphus pulcher
TCGGCCGCCCGGCAGCACCCTGCAGGTGAGACGACCTGAGTTGTCGCATCAGATAAAGCGCGTGTGAGAGAGGAGCGCTGACACTTCCACCAAACGATCTCAGAGGACACGACCGTCCGTGTGTTTCTCATTTTGGTTCATATCTGCTCTGATATTGTGTCCCGGAGTGTGAAACCGAGTCGAGTGATGGAAGGACACCAAGTCCGGAGAAAGGCGGGCAAAGAGGGAGGAGAGAGGGAGCGAGTCTGTGAATGAATATTTGGGACGGTTCTGGATGAGCGGAGACACTGACGCCTTCTCTCTCTCTCTCGTTCCCTCTCAGCACATCTTTCCTGCCATATTCATCGTCTCCAGAGAGGCTTTTTTATGAGGTCCAGTCCACACTAAGCACTTTCTGGATTGATTAGGTTTTTACCCACAGTATACACCCACCATCCCCCCATCTCATGGCTCGTCCTGAGGAGCAGAATGAGAGCAGGGCCGCTGGTCAGCACTCTGCTTTTCTGTGTCCAGATGGTGGATGTGAAAGATCCCAGTCAGGGGTCCCGATGCTGTGTCCTTGAAACCGGGTGATTTATACGCTGGCAAAGGCATCCAGACGGCAGGAGAGGAGAAAACGTACATACATCGTGTGTTCCAAAGAGTATCTGTTGTCTGTCCTATTCATTGTGTTATTTCCAGTCGCTGTTAATCAAATTACTGCTCAGGAATTAAGTCACACTGGAGCTAATCTTGTGCTCTCTATGTAAATAATAGTACAGGGGCCTTGCGTATTAGCAGGTGTGTGTTTCCGTGTGTGTGCATAACCTTGAAGCACACAGGGGGAATGTCGCCGTGCCCTGCTGCCAGCATCTCTGAGGGCTTGTATTCACTGGCACCTCCCACTGTTTTCTCTCCAATTAACTCTGCCATCAGCCCGGGTTAAGACAGTCTGCCCCGAGCCGGAGAGCCTTGTATCCCCGTGCAATTTTGAGCTTTGCCCCCACTATGCCCCCGTTCTGCCCCCGCTCTGCTTAGGCCCCGAACGTGTAGAGAGAGAAATCGCCACAGCAGGGAAGGAGCAGAGATGGAAACGCTGAATTGTTTCATCTTTGTCTAATCAGCTTTTTATATCCAAAAAGTCATGTGAGGCCCGAACCAGGGAGAGAGAGGAAGGTAAGGGAGGGAAGGAAAGGACAGAAAGAGAAGGAATTAAGGATGAAGGGCTGAAGACATTTAAGTCACCAGCTAGTCATGTTTGTCCCAGTCTTGGATCCCATCGTCTGTAGTCTGACGACAATGGAGCCTCTGAGGACCACGGTGAACATTTCGGCCGTGTAGCCAGCAGTCAGCGAAAGTCAAGACTTCCTTTTGCACGTGCTGCATCAACACAGACGCAACACAGAGGCTTCACTCGGGCTCACTGCTGCGCTGCATTCGAGGAAGTCAGGAAATCTGAACGCTGAACAGCTTTTGTGACACAGCGTCAGGGAAAGAACAGATTGTTAGCTGTTAGCTGTTAGCTGTTAGCTGTTAGCATGCCGATGTCTGTTTCTAGAGATTAATAAGAAGCTAAATCGTCGGGATGTCATTACGGAGGTCTTTCCTGCATACGCCGCAGCCTGCTGATACGTGATTGGTCCATATTACTCGAACTGCAAGCGAACTACAGACAGAAACCAGAACACTTGCCGTCCCTAAAAAAACCCCATCCCTGCCTACAGATAGATAAAATAGAGATTAGGGTTGGCGTAACTGGAGACGGGTGTAGACGAATGGATGGATGGAGGCAGGATAATAAAGAAGGAATTAAGAACGGAAAGATGTGGAGATTAAGGAAGCAAGGGATGGGACAGGGATGGAAAGCGGGAGGAAGGAACCAGGTGGAAGTTGTAACTCTTTCATGACAGTCAAGGAACGGTGAAAAAGAAGGACAGCAGGGGAGAGATGGGAAAACAAAAAAGAGGATCCAAGGAAGTGAGTGATTATTGGAAGAAAGGAAGGAAAGAAGTATCAGGATCTAGTTCAAACTTTTGTCTAGTCAGCGATGGGTGGAGGAATGGATGGAAGGATAGAGAAAAAGGAGGATGAAGGACATCAGGGAAGGATGGGTGGAGAGATTGGGGGAGTTTGTGGGATCCAGAAACAATTCTGATAATCGAGCAGATGTTGTCCCCTCAGACCCCGAGGATACGTAACATCATGAACTGGGATGGATGGACGGATGGAGACAGGAAAAGGTTGAGGGAATGTAGGGAGGAGGGAGAGCTGGATGAAGAAAGAGGGATGTCAGAGCTTGTCATAATTCTGGTCATATGTAGTCATGGATGGTTGGATGGATGAAGACATGGAAGGATGCAAGAAGCAGGAAGTAAAGGGAGGATGAAATTAGGAGAGAAAAATGGGGGATTGAAGACGGATCAGCGATGGAAATAAAGTAAGGATGTAGAAATGGAGGGGTGGAGGAAGACACAAACAAAGTCAGAAATGAAATGGGTTTCAGGCGGTGGGAGCGCAGGTGGCTGTGTGAACGAGGAAGCGAGCGGAAGGGAAAAGAGCAGGTCTTTATTATGGTGAGTAACTTTGACACGCTCGCGTTGAGCCCAGCGCCAGTCCATCCGTCATCCAGCTCTCCTACTGATGAGCACTGGAAACAAATCTGAGGAAGCCAGGCTTTATTTTGCCGCCTGGGTGACTTGTCGGAGTCGTCACAGGCCCATGTGTCCCTGCATCCCTCCCCAACCGACGTCTCCCGGGCTCCGTTTCACCCGCTGGGACTCTGTGCCTCTCCGCTCCCTCCTTCTTTCCATCTCATCTTTTCATTATGCAGATACTCTTTTCTCCACTTTTTTTTTTTTACCAGTCCCTTGTGTTTATTTTTTCTTTATTTGTCTCAAATGTTTCTGCTGTTTATCTGTCTGACAAGCGAGTGTGTATTTGCGCTTGATAAGTTGCGAAACACAGAGGGCATCAATCACTGTCACTTAGCTGCTCAACACGTCGCTCAGGCTGCCAGAGTCTGAGGAGCATGCACCTCCTCCCAACCTTTACGCTCAGTCTAACTGCGATGAATTGAAACTCTTTCGATACATAAATCTATGAGAGAGGGAGAGAGAGGAGAGGGGGAGGTCTGTGGGTGATGAGTACAAGCGCTTTTGTGCTTCTGCAATCTGACTCAAATATATGTTTACACATTTACAAATGAGAAATCCAGGAGCGCGACGTCAGTTTTCATATCCCCCCTACGCCCATGGCAGGCTGCCTGGCGCTGCAGGCCCCCTCCAGTCGCAGACTTCTGGAACAGTTATTTAGATGAATGATTAAAGTTAAGGCACAGCCAGCCAGAGTCTCACCACTCTTATTTAAGGAAGAATGGGATCGCTGTCATCTTTTGATGCATTGCCTGCCATCCCGCATGCAAACGAGACACCCTCTCTCCACTGTTTCGTCCCTCCCTTCCTCTCCGATGGGTCCCCGATGAGTTGCCTTGGGTGATTGATCAGGTGCCATGGCATCACTGGAGACATGTGGGAAGTCTGCCCACCCACCCAGCCAGCATACCAGCCAGCCAGGGAGCCAGGAAAAAACACTCCAGCATGCTGATCTGATGTGATCAGTAAGATAGTGGGAACAAGGGGAGACTGCTGCACACAGTTGATCTATGGGCCACTGAAGTCAGGCTCCAGAGAGCAAAATCTTCTAATGACTTTATAGATAAAGCATACTGCAGTTTGTATTCTCTCCCTCCCTCGTCTACCTTTCTGCAGGCGGCACAGAGAGGAGTTCGATGCAGGACACGAAGCGTGGCTGTCTGCACAAACTGCTTTTGTTACTGAGTTTAAAATACTGATTATTTTTTTAAATTATATTTTCTTTTTTTTTAATATTTGGACACATTCTGTTCACAGTTACGGGTTAATCCTTTCTAGTTAGCCGTCAGTGACTTTCCTGGTCATGTTTTGCATTTCCAGTTTAAAGGACGTCCAACAGATTCTTATTTTCTCAGGCCGACGTGTTCCACCGCAGTTCCCTAGAAAACCTGACGTCCCTTTAACTCCACAGCAAACCTGCGCCTGCTCATGTTCAGGAAACACAACTCAGTGAATAACAGTTAAAAGTTACTCATGTAGCATGGTCCATGTCAGAATAATATCTCCGATATCAGTGGATTATAATCATTAATCATGTGTACGTTGGTTTTTGCAGCTTCTAAATGTGGAGCTGATGACTTACTCAAGCTCAGTGTAGGCATCGTGCTTCATGGATGCAAACGGCACGAGGCGATGTGATTCATGGAGCTGGGGCTGCGTGAAGAGGCTGCAGAGGTGCGGGGCTTGGTGAGGACAGTCTGGGCAGAAAGATGGTCCGCAAAGCATCTAGATCGGGAGAGTCGGAGCGGGCTGGCGAGTGAAGGGAGTGGACATAGTTGGTTATGATCTGTAATAATAATCTAATTATGTTAAGTAGCTATGACTAAAGAAGCTAACATAATGTAGAGGAGTGAGAAGTACAATATTTGTGACCGAAATGAAGAAGCGTAGAAACACACAAGTTTAGTAAACGTGCCTAAAAATACTCGTGTATTCGTACAGATACTTTCTACCACCGGTTTTAATGACATCATATCTTAAGCAGTTTTGTGGACGGTTCAAAATAATTTGGCCACAATTTTTTTTTCAGTTTGACCAAAAAGTAAAATCTGAACTCTCTAAACACAAAGCAGAACGGTGTCCTAACAACACGTCTCCCGTGTTTGTGTTTCATGCAGTGCTTGGTGCAACATGCATGCAGATTTGTGACTGACTCCCCTCCTGTTCTGTGACTCCACAGCAGATCTCATTATACCTGGCACCTGGTCGTAGCCTCAGTACATTAGCAATCCCTCAGTTAGGGTAATGTGACTCATACGGAGGTTTAAGGGTTTGTGAGATGAACATAAACTACCTTGCCGCAGCCATGTCCTCAGGGGTTTATATACTGTGGCAACAAGCGTGTTTAGTGAAGGTTTATACTCAGCGGATGATCGTGCAGTTCTCTGGCTTAATAATATCTTACATATTTCCATAATCCATCCAAAAAGCGGTGTTAACATGAGCGCTAAGGTCTGTTTGGGGCGAGTGTAAAACCTTCCTTTATTCTCTTGTCTACAGACGCAGTTCATCAGCTCCTTTTTCAGAGCATTAAGAAAAAAACAATTAATTTCGTCACGCCTCCCGTTTGTGTTCGAGTCTGGCCTTGTTCCTTTTAAATGTGTGATTCACTTTACTGCAGTCCAAATGTGCAGCGGACAGCTCGGCGTGACAGTGGGGATGGGTTTAGCTTTGGATGCTCGGAGAGAGGAGCTGCTGAAAAATGGATCGTCGGATCAGGGTGTTGTGTTTCCTAATTCAGCCATTGATTTGAACTAACTGTTTGCAGCAGACTGAGCAGCATGATGGGACGTCACTACTGACAATATTTTAAGGAATACCTGGAAATGTTGTAAATTAGGCTTCATTGGTTTTGTGCAATGATCTCTACCACTCACATATCTGTCTGTTAAATATACAACAATATAAAGTTATCTTAAGCAGCATGCCAAAGACCTGAAACACTCGTCTTCATCTCCAAACAAGTTACTCTTCGTCTTTCATACAGAGTAAACAAATCAGGTGCTGGTAGGTTGATTTTGTTTCCTTTGGACCGAGTGTTCTTCCCTAGCCCCGCCCTACTCTTCTGTGATTGGCTGGTACTCCTCTGTCCCTGTCCCAACCTAACCGAGTCATTCTGGTGCCTTAACTTGACCAAGTATTTGAGGTTCCTCAAACAAACAGCAGCCATGTAAACATGTTCACTCTGTGCTGGGGAATGTGTGGGCACCAAGAATATATGTGAGGTTTACTCAAAGATGTTAGTGTGAGAATAATACATCAAGACGCGCCTCAGGTCACTGCTAATGCGACTGCTTTAACCTCTAAACATGGGTAATGACATGAAGGGCTACGGTAAGCAGTGTGGCCCAGGCGTCTCACAGAAAGGCTTCTGAACGTACGGAGGCTGTAGTCCTCGTTGTGGCGGCCCTGGGTTCGACTCGCACCCTCTGCCCTTTGTGTCACTTCCCATCCTCTCTCCTCCCGCGTGTCCAGCACTATCCATGTCCTCTCTATAATTAAAGGCTACCAGCCAGTCACAGCAATGCACCCAGGCTTGTTCTTAACCCCTTGTTTCTGCAGTAGTGCTAAGCTAAGCTAACCAGCTGTGTACTGTACTGCATACTAACTTTAGAAGATACATGTCAAAGCGTATTGATCTCCTCATGTCGCTCTGCAAGGAAACAACTTTCAGGCATATTTCTGTAAATGGTGACCTTTGCTTTACATACATACAGTCTGCATGTGCAGCATGCACAGTGCTTGTTGCTGCCACTGCAGAGCTTAATGGTTTTACATAGTGAGGATTAATTTGTATGAAAGGTAAAGGAATGCAGATAAACCATGTTCAACAGTAACATATTGAATCCTACCCTGTCTTTGACCTCTGCTGACCTCTCTGCTCCTCTGGATCTCTCTGCCACAGCACAAAAAGCTGTAAAACCAAACTCAGTGGATTCTCCTGCAGTTTAACTAGTTTAACTAGTGATGGTGATGAGTTAAGTTTATCTGCCACTTGCTCAAAGTTAAAACCCCTTTCTGCCAAATGAACAGCATGAAGGTTTGTTTTGCCACACTGTGAGTTTCATCGTGCACACGTTACTCCTCTCGTGCTGCACGCAGGGATTTCTACAGCTCTCTCTCAGTCCAATCTAAGTGGCATCTGCAATATGTTGCAATATTGTCGGCATATCACTTAAGCTGGCACACAATACCTTCATAAATCCTCTTAAGTCGACTGCAAATGGCAGTGTTCGTTCTTTCTTTCCTTCTTTCTTTCAGACAGCACTTCGATGTAACGTAATTTACTGTATATACTCCTCCATGTTGGCGTGTGCAGCAGCAGCTTCGTCTGTATGAAACTTCGGCTCCTGATCACCCAGAGCAGGTTTTACATTTCGCCCGACACGCGGAGAAAAAGACTTCATTCCTTTTTTAACTTAAAATTATTTGGGAGCTGAGCCGCTCGTCTTGAAACAATATTACAGATATTACTTCTCAAGAAACCTCTGATTATTCTCTATGGGGTGAAGTGATTCTCATTTTTGGCTTATTGCACTCATAATCTCACTGCGTGCCGTATATATATTGTCTTTTTACCTTTTCTCTCTCTTTCTTTGTACTTTCTCTTCATATTGTCTTACAGAGCTCCCTGCTTTCCCGACACTAGTTCTCTTATTCGTTTTCTTCTCCTCCCTTACTGTGTTATCTGTCTCGGCTCCATTTCCTTGCTCCCTGATACTCCCTGACTCAGTAGCTTTCATTTTCATGATAATCCAGCGACACCACTGGACTGCGAAATCGCTTTTACTGCCTTTTCTTTTTCTCTTTTTCACTCCTACTCTCTCTCTCTCCCTCTCTCCCTCTCTCTCTCCCTCTCCCTCTCTCCCTCTCTCTCTCCCTCTCTCCCTCTCTCTCTCTCCCTCTCTCTCTCTCTCTCTCTCCCTCTCTCCCTCTCTCTCTCCCTCTCTCTCTCTCTCTCTCTCCCTCTCTCTCTCTCTCTCCCTCTCTCTCTCCCTGTCTCTCTCTCTCTCCCTCTCTCCCTCTCTCTCTCCCTGTCTCTCTCTCCCTCTCTCCCTCTCTCTCTCCCTCTCTCCCTCTCTCTCTCTCTCTCTCTCCCTCTCTCTCTCTCTCTCTCTCTCTCTCTCTCTCTCCCTCTCTCTCCCTCTCTCTCTCCCTCTCTCTCTCTCTCTCTCTCTTCCCCCACTGGTTTATCTTTTTTCCTCCTGGCTTTATTTTGCTTTTTGTAATTAAATGTCATTTTTAGTTCTCTCTGGTTTTTTTTCCAGAAGACGGAAGAAAAGTTCCTTTTTTTTTATTAATATATGATCGTTGTCAGAACAGAGTGGAGTCTCTGCTGGTAATATAGAACATATCTGAGCCGCAGAACGACAGCAGCTCCTCAGTATGAGCTCTTCTCTCTCTTCTTCTCTTTCTGTCTTATTTGCCTCATAAATTAGCTCCATTATTACAGAAACAATGAGTAATATACAATTATGAAATATTCTTTAACCAAGCGGATATATTGAACTTCTGTCTCCTCTCCTGGTCCAGGTTTGTTGTCAGCAGACTTAGTAAGGTACGCACCTGCAGGTTCATAAAGCAGGTGGGATTTATAATCCCTGGGATTAGCCCTATAGGTGTGTCCCGAGGCGCTACAGGGAGGTGTGTGTCATGTCACTACAGCTGTAAAAGCACCTCGACTGGGCCCTTTAATTTCATGTCGTGCCTGCTGTCCGAGCTCCTTCTGGAGATCTTAGGTCGCGACCTCTCACCCTGTTCAACCTGAGACGCTTAAACATCGTCTCATTTTTGAGGCTTTTTGTATTTTCCTCATCTCGTCAATGTCCCCGCTGTGTGTAGAGCTGCATGTTATCGGCGGTCAGCGCGGGTTTATTTAGAGGGCGGCCTAGACCACACCTCATCTTCTGCCCGTCTGCTTCCCGTACCTGCTGCCAGCTGAAGGCCTCAGACCCCCACATCTGTTTTTGGGTCCCTAATTGCTATCTAGTACACTTAAATCTACACTTAATTGGCAACATCACAAATCTAATTGTGCTCCCTCTAAGTTTTCCCTGGCTACATGCAAACCCAAGGTTGGGTCTAGTCCAGGCCGGAGCGTGGGGGGGAATGTAGCTGAAGCTGTTTAATAAATGCAGAAATGGCCTAAAAAGATGGACCAGTAGCTGACATAGTTACAGTTAGCAAGCTAGTTGCTAGCTGCAAGGGAGACATAAGTTTAATCGCTTCAGGCTTCAGTGTAAATGATGGCAGCTATTTTAGATTTAGTCTTCAGGCGAAAATGCTCATTAGTTTTATTCTTTTTTATTCGTCTTCAGCGTGGACAAAAGATCGTGACGAACATTTATCGTTCTAATTTTTGTTGGCGACGTTAACACTTCTTATATTCACATAAAATGCTTTTTGGATGCTCTACACCTGTAACCGTGCAAACAACCTTCAGCTCCTGGTCCATCGTCACCACAGGAGTCAACATCGCTGCAGATGGTGCACCAACGTCCCTGGTGATGTTGCGCTCTATCTTACCTTCAGGTATCACAAAGGCTACAAGAAACTCCAACTGCTTACGACAACATGGAGGAGCTACTTCCTCGTAACTTTAAGGGGATGCTCCACAGTTTTCGTACAGTGAACTGAAGGTGCTTACCCTCCTCACGTCCTCTTCACACTTGGCAGCAAAAAACTACAGTGTGAATAAAAAGCCGAGATGTCCTGCAGAGATTTCCTCACATAATGACCTTTTCACCTGTTCAGCCACTGTAAGATTCTGGATCTCTGGATTATGTAAATACCTGAAATGGAAATGGGTAGTTGGAGGGAAGATATTTGCACAGCTAAGTCGTTGTTAAAAATGTGCACAAATGTCAGAAGCCTCAGTCTCGCTGAAGTTGAGATCTGATTTGGGGTAAAGTGCCATCAGCTTTCCAACATCTCATCCTGAATTAGTGTCTTCTGACTGCACAGAAATTGTTCGTGACTTCTCTTAAGTACGAGGTGTGAAAAACAAAAGCCATCTCTGCTTCTGATCACAACGAAGAGAGAAGCAGTCGAAACAGAAAGAAGAAGAAAAAACTAAAAAACTATCAGTAGCTGGCGTCACAGCCTTCGGTCTGTAGCGTGGCGGGAGTGGAACTGTACATTTGACTCTTCTCTGTGGCAGCAGATCAATGCAGCCTGGAGCACAGATAGAAATGAATTGATTGTCACCAATAAAACTCCAATTAAACAAAGGAACAAGCCCGGGAGAGCTCGGAGACAAGCGGCTCTCTTCTTCTCATCAGTCCTCGGGGGGGGCATGGGGGTTGGGGGAGATAGGAGGATGGGAGGCAGGAGAGGGAGTCGCGTGTGAGTGAGGTCCTTTTCCTCTGAATACTCGTGAGGTGTGGAAGTTACGGATGAATGTGAGAGTGAGCGAACTGCAGACGGACGATCAGATACCCGATAGAGTGAAAGGAAGAGAGAGCGGAGACAAAGGTGCTGCCATTGATCCAGAGCTTCCTTAATGATGAAAAGAGGTCTTAATTGTGGTGGAAGATGATGTATCAGGTTTCAGCGGTCGTTTCTAGAGCTCATCTGACCTCTCGTCTAATAAGTGAGCGTAGAGTACTTCAGCACAGAGTCTATTCACAAGGCATCGATTTTCCTCTGACGTCATGCTCAGGGCGGGAAGCTCCAGTCATGTAATGATGAGGAACTGCAACTCATATTAACGTAGAGAATCAGACAAATGACTGAATGAACAGTGAAACGACAGCTAAAGTTAACATTCAACCTCTTTACCATTTCATGTGTTTAACTACACGACAGGAGAGGCACACGATCCAAGCTGACAGTAATGTAAGTTAGCTATCAGACATTGTAGCTAACGTCCATCGAGTCCTTTTGGATTAAACCTTTGAATTACCATGACCTCGGTGGCTGAGAACCTTCACAGATATGTTATGCGAACAGTAACGTCAGTTAGGAATTGGTTGAATGCTAACGTTAGCTGTTACTATTAGCGGTCAATAGTTTCAAATATGTTTGTGACCTGATTTCGATGAGTCGTTGACTTTTCAGCTGCTGATGAATCAAGAAGCTGTGAACAAATAACAATTTATCAAATTCCCCATGTTTGAATTTAGAACATTATAACAGCATTTTAGCTTCCACCCTCAGCCAATGTCAGAGGAAAATGGCCGCCGTGTGAATATAGTGAACAGGTCTTTCTCAAACCACCCCCACCCCCTCTACCTGGGCTCTTCCACTCGTCTGATCTTTTGCGACCATAGACTGTATAAAAAGATGGCCGACATGACAGCTCCCTACAAGTGAAGCCAAACCCTCTCTATCGCCCCCTGCTGACTGGCTGCAGTATAGCTCATAAAGCCCACCTCCTCCATGTTAACAGATGGGACATGAGTCAAACTATAAAATCAAAATCCAGTCAAATACATTTTTCTCAAACATGGTTTCTGTCATTATAGTTAGTTCTTATCCTGCTGATTTATGTCCACGTGTTCATTTTTCTGACAAGTTTACTTTTAATTAGTTATTTATGGATGATTGACAGCTCTGTTGACCAATCCGGGTCCTGCAGCCGATCAGTTGCGGATTAGCAGAGTGGAGGACGAACGGCGAGAGGAGACGTAACTAAAACAATCACTACGGTCAGTGAAGTTTCCATACCTGTGAACTTTAACCTCAGACCAACACAAGAAGCTGTTCTGCTCTTAAACACGTTGGCGTGCGGGATCCTTGCTGTTATTTTCTGTAAGTTAAGTGTGTTAGCGGAAGTGGCTACAGCGGCTCCACCCGCCAATCTTTGGCTCCAAATGACGTCACCATTGCAAGATGGCAGCGCCTATCACGGGGGCTATTTGGCTTAAATTTCGTACAATGAGAGCAGATGGTCCCATATAATCAGGACTGTTGCAAAAACTAAGCAGAGTGAAAAATTAAGACATTCATTTTATTTTAGAGAAATGCCAACAAAGAAGTTAGAACAAAGTTAGTTTGTAAGACTCTGAATTCTGGAGTGATTTTAATGAGTCCATTCTGCTGTTATTAATGTAGTTAATGTGTTTCAGAGTGTGCTGCTGTATTTTACACCTTTAAGAAGGTTGCTTCATTCAGCAGCGAGTGTTCCTACAAACAGATTTATATCTGTTTAAAAAAGGCCCCCTATCTCTCACTGTTCATGTCCTGTTTCCTCCTTTGTCACTCATGTGCCCTCTCGATCTGATCTGCACTCATAATCTCCTCATTGAACAATCCCTACATTTCATTCCTGCGTGTACTTCCAGGTAGCTTATATTCCTTCCTTCTAAGCAGCAATTTAAGACGCCTTTCCGCTCATATGAACCTCCAAATGAAGTTAAAGATGATTAATGTTCCTGCATTCCTAGAAAATGTACAAGATCTCCTTACACTCTCCTCTGCTCATCCCACTTCTCACACTAATAACATTTTCCTCACTTTCTCCCTCTTTCCCCTGAGCTCTGTAATCTCATTGTTCTTCCTATGATTGTGCTCTTATTGAGTTGTCTGTATCATACATATGTATAAGTCCACCACAATACTTATTCCATGTTCTGCTGTGATTCCGTCAGCATCCCACCAAACAGGAATCTCATCCCTAAGTGGAGGAAACACTAATGCCTTGTTGACACGTGTAGAGCTTCGCTTTGTGGGGAGCTTCAGGAGGGAGCCCATACCAGAGCTTCTTTTGGGCGTTCATGACATTCGGCATGTATTTTCCCTGTCATGCTTATTTTAAGCAGCATTTCATGTCCTCAGTGCACATTTTATTCTTGTGTAGTCAGACTGTCAGCACTTTGGCTCTAGCGATGGACTTTGTGGCAGAAGGAATACACTTTAAATAGAAACGTTTTTGGTTTCAACTCAATCGAATAGCTAGAGATTCAAATATACAACAAAGAGGGGCCTCAAAACAAATTAAGTTTAAAATAATAGGTTAAGTTACGTTCTGATAGCTAGTTAGCTATCACCCGCTAGCTAACTGTTGCTAGGTGATAGGAGCGGTTTGGAAATCCTCAATAGACTCATAGTCTCATTTCAGTTTATCGGTCACAGGCTACACATGATTTATACTTGGTGGACACACAAAGGCAGGAAGTGCAGCAACACGAGAGGGAAGCGTTAATGACAAAATAAAACAGGAAGTCAAACTGAATTAAATCAATAAAAAACAAGACTCAACAAGAATAACACGACTGATGCTTGTTGATTCATTACAAAACACCAACATCAACCACAGCTGTACTTTGTGTACTTTGTTAGCATGCTAATACGCTAAACAGAGATTATGAACATTGTAAACAATAGTTGTAAAAGTGATTCACCACAAAGGTTACAGACCCTTTGATTACAAGCTTCTATATCTACCTGTGACCTTTGGGATTCTGGTGCTAATCTCGCTAACGATTTAGCATGTCACTGATTTCTGTTTTTGTGTTGTTGATACACTTATTGCTCTGACACTTTGTGCTCTTACAGATGAGACAAACTGTATTACTGTCAAAGATTGACAGATGCCTTGTAATGTAGTTTACTTTGCAATCGACATGAAACATTAGCCACAATAAGAGCGGCTCTCTGCATGTAGAACACATGCAGCTGAGGGGATTAACCTGCTCATGTCGGCTCTCCCACAATTATAGTGAGTAAAAATGACACGCGAGAGAGGGGACAAGAGTGGGCTTAGAGTGTCACCATGCAGCAAAATTAATTTATCACAATGTATATAACTGTCATTTCTAATACTATGATGGTGTCAGCAGTGATATTAGATTTACATTAGGTGTCATCGATGAATTAAAGTTGGTGCATGTTACTGCTCAAGTTCTTTTCAGTTTTAACAAGCCTCTTCTTTGTGTGTAACTTTCATGTGTCTACTGTGTGCACCTGTGTGCACCTGGCCTCATTACCTCCTCATAACCCCGGCAACATCCCTCCGGCTAATGCTCCAAAAGTTACTCCACACGCATTGTAAGTGAGTCGACTCTGAGGAGGCAGAAAAGCCGGAACATGAATCTCTTCCTCGTTTCTGCAGCCTGATATGACCTTATAGCAAACATCCACCGTTTTGCAAAAAGTCTATAGCTTATAGATTTCATGTCAAGAGAAAATATCTGATATTTCTTCTAACAAATCCTCACCCTTTGAATGGATTTACTGTCCTGCACAAAAAATCATATTTATGCTAATAGCAAGTCCATCTATTTATTGGTTTGTGTTGGCATTTCATTTCTTCCGTGCCACAGAAGAAGAAGCTCTCTCCATGCTCGTCTTTTTCCACTCGATCGATGTTTGTTAAAGTTGCTGACTGTGTACAGTTGCTGGTTCCCCCTCAGAGAGCTCCGGTCCGACCCCTGACTCCATCATGAAATCATTTCTGGGCCTCATACAGTTGACCCTGAAGGTTAGGTGGAGGTTCATGGCGTGATGTTGCTGCTGAGGATGGTTGTGGATTATGATGATGGTGCTAGTTCGAAGCTCTGTGCCATCAGCAGGAGGAATGATTAGGACTGCACCAGCAGAGTGTTAGCCTGACAGATGGCAACACACGGAGCTAGCTGACAGCACTGCTGACAGCGCATTCACAGGAAGTCCCTATCTTGTATGCAGTGTACACAGTGTTTGTTGCTGTCCGTACTCGGATGTTTTTCTGCCATCAAGTGGAGCTTATTCCTACCTGTCAGCGCTCACATCACTAATGCACCAGCTTAAAAACTGCAAGACAACTGCATAGACCAGACTCATCCAAAAGGAGGCCTGTGATCCAAATCAATCAGGCCCTTTAAACATTATTGAAAGATAATAATAACAATAATTTCTTCCAATAGTAGATTATTTTGTTGATTGGCTATTTAGCCAAATTATTAGTTATATCTGTTGTTAGCAAAGAAAAGCACAGCAGGCTGACTGAAAGGTCAAGTCGACTAACTTATAGCACATTAAACATCAGGAGGAGTCGACCCAAAGGACAGATGATGCAGGCGGTTCATACTGTGCATCAGCAAAGGTACATGATTAAAGAAATTATGAATACAAAATAATTGTACATAATTTAATAAAAACATGAATGAAACAACCGTCCATCCATCATCTAGACCGCTTATCCTGTTCAGGGTCATGGGGGGGCTGGAGCCTATCCCAGCTGTCATTGGGCGAGAGGCGGGGTTACACCTGGACTGATCAGCTGTCAATCACAGGGCTGACACACAGAGACAGACAACCTTACACACTCACACCTACGGGTAATTCAGAGTCACCAGTGAACCTAACGAGCATGTCTTTGGACTGTGGGAGGAAGCCGGAGTACCCGGAGGGAACCCACGCAGGCACTGGGAGAACATGCAGACTAACACAGAGAGACCCACTACG
The DNA here is from genome assembly GCF_022749685.1 of Semicossyphus pulcher. Taxonomy (NCBI): domain Eukaryota; kingdom Metazoa; phylum Chordata; class Actinopteri; order Labriformes; family Labridae; genus Semicossyphus; species Semicossyphus pulcher. Next base: position 920,018 of record NW_027211704.1, read on the forward strand.
TCTGAACCGGGATTTAAACCAGGAACCTTCTAGCTGTGAGGTGACAGCGCTAACCACTGCACCACCATGCAGCCTCCTTATAACAACTATACTGATCAAATCAGAAACAGAGTAATAGTAAGAAAGCAAATCGGGAGAAATAAATACAAAGTTAGAGACGTTCTGGGGACGTCATCATCCTTTTTACAGCATCAAATAACTAATTAAAAATAAACTTGTCAGAAAAATGAACACGTGGACATAAATCAGCAGGATAAGAACTAACTATAATGACAGAAACCATGTTTGAGAAAAATGTCTTTGATGTGTATTTTGATTTTATAGTTTGACTCATGTCCCATCTGTTAACATGGAGGAGGCGGGCTTTATGAGCTATACTGCAGCCAGTCAGCAGGGGGCGACAGAGAGGGTTTGGCTTCACTGTTAGGGAGCTGTCATGTCGGCCATCTTTCATACAGTCTGTGGCCTAACATAATAATTGTAAATGCCGGGCCCTTCTTCTTTCTTAAAGATATTTGTATTTTATTGCCATTTCGAGATAATGGCGTCCTAAATCTGACCCTTCATAATAAAGTAGGTGAACTTGTCTGACAAAGGCTCTTAACATGGCAGCAGATTCAGTCTGTGTCTGTTAAAAGTCCTCAGTGGGTCATTATCCCAGTCACAGGTCATTCATCAACACCTCTCTTTCTTTACTCATTCATTCCTCCGGTGGTCAATAAACTTTCAGTTATTTTCCCCTCAATCAATCTGCTCAGAAATCAGCTCTGCGGGCATGTTAATGAATGGCCAGCAGACATAGGTGCATTAATTGAATGAGTGAATACATTAGGAGCCGTATCGAGTGCTGCACTGTTGCAATATGGAGTTATTATTAGGTTCAGTGATTGATGAAAGATCAGGAGAGCTTTGGCACAAGCCTGTCGGTTCCACTGCCCTGCGTACGAGTGAAGGAACGAGACAGAAACAGGAGCAGACACAATTATCTGATCCTGTGCTTGTTTTGAAATTTTCATTTATTTTTTTATTCGGTTTGTTTATCCCGTCGAAGAAGCACTTTTAAAACTCCATCCAAATGCATCCTCGGGGGGGAAAGCTCATGTAACCCCTCTGAATAGTTGTAATACTTCTCGCTGTCACTTCATGACAGCTCCAAGCTTGAAGTTTGCATGCGCCTGTGTGCTCGAGTGTGTGTGTGTTTTTAAGGTGTGTGTGTGCGTACATGTATGCATATGGATGGGCGCATGGCAGTGATGTGATTGATGAGACATGAAAGAGAGCAGAGGAAGATTTCCAGTCAATCAGCCCTGTGAATAAGCACCGCGGCTGTGGATTAAAGGCAGAGAGCTGTCTGAACTAACAAAGGCTCACATCCATTACCTTACATGCAGAGTTGTTTTTCTCTCCGGAGCAACACTGACAACAAAATTAAAGTGTGTTAACAAAAATAGATGGTTTTGTTTTCTCCGATTCAAGAGATGAAACACAGAAACATCTTACAATTGCGCTGCTTGAGGAAATAAAACTCCTGTGAGGCAGAAAGATCTCTGCAGCAGACTGACCTGGACAACATTTGAGATTATGATAATGTGTGTAAAAGGAAGCGGGACGGAATAACAGGTTTCATCCAGGCTGTTGTAAGACTGTACATTCTGTCAAATTTAAAGGTCTGGCTTTGACTTAGCAACAATAAAGGAGGCTGATATTACAGCTACTTGATTCATACATAGACTGTATAAAAAGATGGCCAACATGACAGCTCCTTAAAAGTGAAGCCAAGCCCTCTCTATTGCCCCCTGCTGACTGGCTGCAGTATAGCTCATAAAGCCCGCCTCCTCCATGTTAACAGATGGGACATGAGTCAAACTATAAAATCTAAATACACGTCAAATACATTTTTCTTAAACATGGTTTCTGTCATTATAGTGTTAGTGTTAATTTTTCTTACAAGTGTATTTTTAATAAGTTATTTGATGCTGTCAAAATGATGATTGACAGCTCTGTTGACCAATACGGCTCCTGCAGCCGATCAGTTCCAGATTAGCAGAGTGTGAACGTTAACCTCAGACCAACACAAGAAGCTGTTCTGCTGTTAAACACGCCGGCGTGCGGGATCCTTGCTGTTCTTTCAGTAGGTTAAGTGTGTGTTTGGGTTAGCAGAGGTGGATACGACGGCTCCACCCGCTGATCTCTACTGCGCAGACTCTGGCTCTAAATGACATCACCATCGTAAGATGGCAGCGCCTATCACAGGGGCTATTTTGGCTTCAATTTTATACAATGGGAGCAGATGGAGACGCGCCGTCCGTCTCTATATACAGTCATTGTCTTCTTATCATTGGACTTGGTTGCCTCTGACTGGGTGGGAAATCCAGCCAGATGTGTTGTTGCCTGAACTTTGCAATCAACAATTCTGTGATTTTATTCCCTTCAAAATATGCAAACAAGAGACTCTCTCTCTCTTCTCTCTCTTCTTATCTGCAGGTCCAAGGGTTGGAGAAGCAGGTGGATTTCTCAGACCTGGGCCCGGTGGGGTCGGTGATGAAGACTCTTCCATATGGCGTGGGTGGAGGCACGGCGGGAGGGTCGACAGGGGGCGTGGTTAAACCTCCGTACCAAACACGCATCGTCTCCACTTCCATCGACCAGACGCCCATGAAATCCAAGCCTCCCACCTACAGTTTCTATAACCCCCACGACTCCAGGAACCAGTCACTGCTCCTGGACCAGACAGGCTACCGCTCCAAGCGCAAGCCCTCACTAAAGACCTCCATGAAGACCAAGAAGATCTTCGGCTGGGGGGACTTCTACTTCAACGTCAAGACCATGAAGTTCAGCTTGTTGGTGACGGGGAAGATCGTGGACCACATCAACGGGACGTTCACTGTTTTCTTCCGCCACAACTCGTCCAGCCTGGGGAACGTGTCGGTCAGCATCGTGCCTCCGACTAAAGTGGTGGAGTTTGAAGTCCTCCAGCAGCAGCAGCTTCACCCCGGCACCCAGCAGGAAGTCCGGATCCAGGAGACCCAGCAGTCCACCATCGACCACAAAGAGTCAAAGACCTTTAACTGTCGGGTGGAGTACGAGAACACCAACAGATCCAAGAAGCCCAAACCCTGCCTGTACGATCCGTCTCAGACCTGCTTCACAGAGCACACCCAGTCCTACGCCTCCTGGCTCTGTGCCAAGCCCTTCAAGGTCATCTGCATCTTCATCTCTTTCTTCAGCATCGACTACAAGCTGGTTCAGAAAGTGTGTCCGGACTACAACTTCCAAAGTGAGCACCCTTACTTTGGATAAGTAAGTGAGACTGAAAAGAGCAAAAAAACTACAATATTTATGACTACGATGAAGATTATAATGATAATGATGGAAATGATAGTCATATTGATTATGCTGAAGAAGCAGGGGACATTTTTTTGCCTCTGAACTGCAGTGAAGTGTGGATTTAAATCAAGTATAATCAGAGTTAAGGATGGTTAGAATATGAATGATTTCTCTGACTTATTTTCCACCTTTGTATTTGTTTCCCTGTTTTAATTTGATTTTTCTTTCTGTAAATAATGTACTCAACCTCAGCACTCTTACTGTTTTTAGATCATTGTTTCTCAGTGTTATTACTTTTTTGCATTTGGAGAATCCGGATGAAAACAGCTGGAGTCAGTATCCTGCCCTCTGAGGCGCCTCGGAGGCGGCTGTGCCGTGCCACCCCTGTATGGCAGACCTAATGTTATGGTACACTGACTGTTAATCATCCTCTCAGCTCTACGTTGCAAACCCTGGATATAAGAGAGTTATATGTATGAGAAATGCTATGCTGGATATGCATACAATATACTGTATGAAAAAGCACATTAAAATCTCTTAAACTGTCTGCCTGTCACTGTTTGAATGTTTTTGTTCGGAGCTAGAAGCACAAAGCTGCGCAGCGTATTCATGCTATCTGTCTAAGTCGGCGAGGACGCCATAATGAATAAAGTTACATTTCACTCTGATTGGGAATTCATGCCCGAGCTCTCTGTGAAGATATGTAATTTTAATTTTCTAAAATATATCGAAGGGAAGTTGGTTATGGATTCAATTATAACATGAAAACCAAGCGTGAAACATTCTTAAGATGACGGCTGGTGTCTGACTGCTTTTGAGGGAGTCTGTATTTATGCTAATAGAATCCGAGGGAGGTATCATTTCTGATCACATTTACCCTGAAACTGAAAATAACTATTGTATTGGAGGTAACACTGCTGGCAGATTTCTGCTTGTTTGATCGCACAAGGAAAGAAAATATTAGACATCTGAGGAAACATTGTTCAGTTGCACCTAAACCTCCAGGTGGCTACCTCACATTTAACTGGCTGCTGTATTTACAGCCACTGTTTTAATCTCAGCTACCTAATAATGTTTACTGCTTTCCTTATGCTAAAAATATGATCTTAAGGACAGATGAAGCAGGATAGCGTCACTATTGCTAAAATAATATGCACCCAGATTAGAGGTGAAATCACCTCACCCACCTCTTCCGGGATTAAATCAAACAAACACCTCCTCCAACTCGCTCTCTTCTTCCTCTCTCACAAACTCCCTTTGTTTCTCTCCCAGCGCACTCGTTGGCTCTTTGCTCTCCACACTTTTGATGTGGCGATAATGGTGCTCAGAATTTCATTAGAAAACACACAGTCGATGCTAATTGAATCTTCATCTCACCCTGGCTCGATACCCTATTATGCTCTTGATCAATTACACTGGGATGGAGGTCCGGGGAGGTCCATGTATCTTACACAAGTTGCTGCAGACAGTCCGGACACAGAGATTGATGGCGGCGCAGAGACCTAGATTCCTCCGAGTTCTGCTCTTTGTTACACAGATTCTCTACAGTGGTTTGGTGAAGGATCACTGGAGTGGTTGGAGTAGACGGGTCCTTATGTAATCTGCTCCTCTGGGTGTGTCCGTACGTGTTGTTGCGTGTCTGTGAATCCTTTTATCTTTATTTATGCCTGTGTGTGTTTGTTCAGGTATATAACACTTTATGTAAATGTCACATTTTGTACTTGCATATTAGCATGCATTTAAATGGGAAATTGTCTCTTTGTTAGTGATTGTAAAGCACTTTAAATTCCTTATTTTGCATGACTATATTCTACATCTGTTGGACAATAAGCTCAAAGTTTTCTCTCTGTAACATCGACATTAATGCAAAGAGTAGGCGAGGGAATCGTACAGAGATGACAGTTAAAGCATATAGAGATTGTAATTCATGAAAACAATAACGTCCTTGCTTACAATTAATAAGCAATTAGTTATTGAGGTAAACTCTCAGTAAGTGCATAGTAGTTGTACAAGGTATTAATAAGTGCTTTATAATGAGAGCCAGTATGTGCCGAATATGCACGCTAACAAGCAACGACTTAATGTTTCATATTTGTATTAAATAGAATGTGTTTAAAAATATCTCATAAACTAGCACAGAAAGTAAACTGAGATTTATTTTATGACACATTGATCATATGCCACATTTATGAGACGATAAAGACAGTTGAGTGTTTTGAAAGCAGCACTTTAGAGATCCATCCATCCATCCATTATCTATACCTCGTATCCTGCTCAGGGTCACATGGGGCTGGAGCCTATCCCAGCTGTCATTGGGCGAGAGGCAGGGTTACACCCTCGACTGAACGCCAGTCAATCACATGGCTGATACATAGAGACAGACAACCATTCATGCTCACATTCACACCTGTGTGCCTGCCACATAATCTGATTTCACATCTGGTTTCAGACGTGGGGGAAGGAGGATGAACATAGAAAACAAAAAACAAAACATTTGTTCAAACTTTAAAGTCACACTCCTCATGTGTTCTGTGATGTTTTGATGTTTTGGGAGACCGACGGAGCACCACGAACTCAGAGAAAGCATCCAAACTCTACAAGAGAAGCACCAGGAGACACAACAGGAATATAACTGAGTCCAATGTGAGCTTTTTAAATGTGACGATTTGTCAAGTTTATTTAGAATCATTTTTGTGTTTGAACCAATGGTTGGACAAAACAACCATTGTGAGGTTATCACTGAGCTCTGGGCTGTTTACATTAACTATTCATCAGGAAAGTTAGATTAATCCATAATGAAAATCATTTATAATTGCATTATAGAATTACATGAGTAACATCCTTCTATTAAATAAATGAACAACAATCGATAATTTAATAATTAAACATACAGTGTAATAGTTAGAGGGAACATTGTTCTTCATCAACTTTTAACTTTTAGTTTGGCATATTTAATACAGGAAATATGGTAATAATACAGTAGTAAAGGGTGATAGGCTGTTAATAGGCTCACTGCTGGCTTGCGAAATCTCCTCACAACTGCCTACGATTCCCATCAACCATTGCGGTAGGTTAAACGTAACCATCCGTTGCCATCAACTTCAAACAGCCCTTTCGGAGCCTGTCAGCGGTGTGTGTCGCCTGGCTGTGCTGCTTCTTCCTCTGGCCTGACAACTGGAAACATGCTGTCCTTCGCTCTGAGACAACTCACACGGGTCAGTATATCACTGTGTGCTGTTTTTGTGTCATATATTCTGTGACGAGTTGCGTAACTTCCCAGGCGCTTCTATTCAGGCAGAACTGTTAGCTAGCTTACATCAGTGTTGCTCAGTACTACCGTACAGTCGCGTGGGGGTTTAAGTTTCCCTCCTCCGCTACATCAATGTGTTTAATTAACACCAAATTGAAGGAAATTCACAGCATTATCTATGTTTTCTGTCCTGTTGGCATTTTTTGGGAAACAGCGTAGTAAGGTTGTTAGTTAGTGGATAAGCTAGCAGGCTAGCTGCATGTTACAGAGCTGCAGCTGTGTCCACGTAATGATGCAACAGCGACTGCTCAGTTTCATCATGTGGGCAAGAAACAACACGAATCACCCTGTTTCTCCATCAATGCCGATTTAGCTCTCTTGTTTTAAATGTTTATACGCTATGACATAAAAAAAATAGCCTTTTTTTTAAATTCAGCACTGCACACACTGTTTTTATAACTTACAGGGGTGACTTGAAGTCAAGTTAAAGCCCCGTTATGACACAGATAACACAAGGGAAAGTTACATACAATGTTATATTATTAACTAGTTAGGGGTCCAGCCCCCAATCACGTTCAAAGTGCAAAACGAGGCTGAAGGTGCAGCAAGCAAATATTAACCTCCTGCTTTGAGATAATGATGTAACTGATAAGGCTGTATTTTCGTCAAACTTGGGAAGCAATGCTCATCGTTGCAGCAGCGTCAGCAGATTCTTGACAGTGAAAGTATTTATTACTTTAGATAAGTCATAAGGATAATGTTAGCTTAATATTCCTGATATAGAATACTACCCTATAACAGGGCTATTCAAGTACAAATTAAATTCTTAAAACGATTCGATTTTAAAACCAGAAACTGTAGAAGGACATTTTAAGCAGCCTATTTTTTAGCTTTTGGTAAATGATACATTTTAAACAAACACAAAGAAATGTAGTAAAAAAAAAAAAAGTTTATTTTTTCACTTTTGAAAAGAAAAATAATTTATTTGTGATTTGCTTCGATGTGGTGCCTCTAAATATTATATTGTTTAACTACCGAAACGCACTCATTGCAAATAAAATCCATTGTTTTTGGGTGTTTGAAGTAAAATGAACGTATTAGCAGGTCCAGGCAGCGTTAAACTGACGGTTTTCTTTAAAACATTACATTATGTTTCAGGGTTGACATATTTTCAGTACCTGTGTCTGTCAATAGCCAAATGTTTTGAAGAGCTACTAGCGTGATCAGATTTGCATAAACTTTAATATTTAGTGCTCTAGCTGAGTTACATCAGGGCACGGCCTAAAATCTTTTACCCCCGTCTGAACAGCACTGATGTTAGACGTTAGATTAACTCCTCTCTAAACCGGTTCCAACAAAAATTTGACCAAAGATTAGACTGAATTTGTATTAGTTAATGAAACAGACCAAAGCTACTATTTTAAATATGTATGCAGGAAGAGGAAACCACTATAACAACTATTGATAATGTAGACCAATACAACAACACTGCCAGTCCTTTGTGCATCGATGTACAGGACTGTATATTCATAGTGATTATATCTGTTTAAGACGTCTCCAGTTCTAACAGCAGCTCTCTTAATGCAAACATTGTGTGTAACTAATTGGTCACCCAGTGATTTAATTTAAAAGTTAGTTGGACAGCGTTTTATTAAAGCAGCTGTGACTAGATGAGACGTCAGGGTGATGGGGGCATTGATTGAAGGATATTAATAGCCTAATTCTGAACTTCATGAAGTGACCCATTTTTGAGATGATGTGAATTTCAGCAGTTTCTCTGAAACAACTAGGCTATTGCAAGTTTGTGCCAAAATTTATGTGGCATGTATTCAGACATAGTTTTATAGGTCACTGTCAGTTCTGATTGAACTTTAATACTGTACGGACAGATTCACATGCATGCATGCTTTTCCTATTTGTTTTAATAGTTTAATTGTGCAACTTCATTAACTTTCTGAAGGACTCACATGACTCTTAAATTTGGTGAAGGCCTCCTGTGTTCCACAGGATCAGTGTGCGTGAGAGGAAGATCTCTGTGCAGTTATTGTATGTGGCAGTTTTAGTCGTTCATCTGTTGCATTAGATATTAAAATATGTAGAAATGAGATTACTTCAACACAAGTAACTATTGGTTTGGTCTCTTTCCAAAAAGCGGCACGCCTGGTGTCGGAAGGATCTTGATCTGGCTTGTATGTGCATTTGTTTTTTCAAGCCAGTGACAGAAAGAGGGCAACTTTCTTAAACACAGCTTCTGCAGGCAACCCTTGGTGAAGGTTAAGTTGAATCCTCGTGTCACTATACAGTATGATAGTAAATCTTCTTTGTATAAATCTGTACTAAAAGAAGTCATTATCTGTGCTGTGGACTGAAGATTAGTTATCCTGTGTTTTCGTACTTGTGAGGAGGCCTGCTGCCCTTTGGAGTCTGGTGCTTACAGTGACTCCTCCTAGTCATGCTTTGTTCTGCGGGAAAAAACATTTACAGCAAATCCTAGTTACAGTCAACACAGGTGAGCTTTCATAACCCACTTATTAAGCAATCAGAAATAGTTTTTGATTTAGCCTGACACACCCTGTGTCTTCATCACGTACATCTAGAACCACAATTCCAATGAAATGCTGGCACACACACGAGATAAGCTAACGCACCACCGGCCTGCAGAAATCTTTTACTTTAGTTTTTATTCATTCAGCAGAATGAGAACAGAACATGTTGTGTGCCTTGGTTCATGGCGTCATCCATTTATTTTGTTAAGCAGGATGTTTTCCTTCATTTCGTTTGTGATGGCGGCCATGTCCTTCAAAGCTCAGGTGTTCTTCATGTCAAAACCAGCCTGAACACTTTCCCCATCGCCAGCCAGGACATCCACACTACACACATGCATATGTTTAAAGCAGGACAGTTTTTCAAGGGAAACGTGCATTTTACAAATGATTACTTCCTTGCAAAGTCTTCTCAGTTGTCTCAGCATGTGCTGACCTTCTCTGTCTCTAGATCACTTTGAGCTATGAAAAATTACAAGCAGCTTTTTTAGTTTCAGAACAGAAGTGTTTACTTGAAGAAGAATCATCACGTTAGCGGATGTTGACATGAATTGTTAGTGCAGCCCTTGTTTGGTGACGTTCACTTGTCAGACAGCCTTTCACTTTTCTTTAGATTCATTGCACATTGAAAACAGATTTTCTCTCCTGACTGCTGAAAGAATAATAACCAGCTTCACCCCATTTTTCACAAATCTAGGCTAATTAAAGATAAAGTTTTAGAACGGATTTAGCAATATCGAGGTTGCTCAGAAATGTCATTTAGGTGGCCTGAAGATGAATTTTTGATGCAGGATGACCCAGTATTTATTTGTACTCGACGGGAACAATGGGACTGTTGTGGGGCAGGGGCAAGAAAGGTCATGGCTTGACCCCAACTATGTCAACCATGCAGTCCACAGCAGGCACCTGGATGCCCTGAGGCTGTCTTCTTCTTCACCACATGAAGTGTTGTGGAAAGATTACAGCATAAACGTATCATTTCAGCGCCTACACCTCCTAAAGATTGGCTTTGTTGCAGGCATTGCTTACGTCTCTGATTGTCACCCTCACAACCCTTTGACCCGAATAGAGTGGAGTCGCTGAGGACTCTGCCTCCGTCCGTCCCTTCACGCCTCTTCACCCCGTCCAGATTTCTCAGTCTAGTGTTATCCAGACTGAATCACGGGGCAATTTGTAACGGACAGCCCTGCTATTAGTCAGTGACAGGGGAAGAGGCAGCGGCGTGTCAGACTGACGGATGCTGCTGCCCTGTTGACACTTCTTCTCTCTAACCTCACGTATGTGATTTTTCGTCAGTTTCTCTTCTTAGTCCCTTCTGTTTCCTTCTGTTACCAGGCTGATTGTTGTTTGGTGCGGCCACTGATGGACAGCAGTCATCTGTAAAATTGACTCGCCTCAGGAGCTGCTGCAGGAAATGGGCAAAAATAATACAGAACAAGGATTAATGAAATGACTTCCTTTCTTCCCTTTCTTCCTCTATGCTACTGGTCTTTGGGCACAGATGTTTGACGGGAAAGGTAAACTGCCAACATTTACCTTATCATTGTCACGCAGATGCAGTGCATCTGTGACTCTGCCATTATTTTGTGCTCTGTGCCCATGTTGATGTGGCCCATCCCGCCCCTTTCCTCGCAGCACAGGTTTCATCAAGTTCACCTTCAAACGACAGCGTCATCTGTCGCCTAAAAATAGTCCTGCTGTGACATATTTGGTGCTTGTATCTTGGCTCTCACTTTTCTTGGATCAGTTTACCTTGTGTTTATTAATTAATCTCCCGTAATGATCAGTGCTGACAAATGAGGCAGGAAAGCGGAGCGGCGGAGCACAGGGACTGACCTGTGTATTGTTTGTTTAAGCCCAGTGCTGTCCCTGTTCAGACGGTTGTAATATCAATAACAAGAAAAACTAATAAAAACGCCACTTGTCTGCATGCTTAGTGACGTAGGGTGACATGACAAGAGACAGGAGGAGGGCGGGAAAAGGAAAGCAAGGATGAAGGTAAAGGCGAGGATGAGGAGGAGGGGAGGAGGCACCCTTGTCTGTTTTGCAGCCGTCAGTTGCGCTGTAACCACAGCAGTCTTGGCTTGTGTTGGGTTGTCTGCCACTGCTTTCCCTGGCATTGGTGTGTCCCGGCTGAAACGCAGACAGCAAAGGACAGTCCCCGTCAACATTTAATGACCCGTGTGATTTCTCTGCGCGAAACGTGTCCTCAGAGGCAGCCCGACCTGTCTCCCCAGGCCTTCATCTCTTCCAGAACCCAGAGGGGGGGCCCTCTCCCCTTTTCCACCAACACCACTGCCACCGGTGACAGAAGGCCAGAGTAGAGACTGTTAGAAATCAGCCATTAATGTGCCAAACGCCTCCCCTGGTATGTCACCACTGTCCCCTCTGCCGCCCCAGGGAGCAGATGAAGAGGCGGGTAGAGAGGGTGGGTGAAACAGCGATGGAGTGGATAAACTATCTGCAAGCTGTTCCTCAGGATAAAGACTTCCTATGAGCTGTTTGTTTTTACTAAAGGTGTTGCATTGTCAGACACTGGTTGGCATTTTTAGCATTGCTGAGAAGATTCCTCTTTTAATGCTGCTTTTATTTTTTCTGCCCATCCATCAGATTCTTTACTTTTTAAATATGTCGTAAAAACTACAGTTGGTCTTGTTGCAGGATTTACATTGCACTATAGACACTGCCAAAGATTAAGTGCCCAAATTATTTTTACACCACATGGAGTTAGCGTAAATTGAGCTTTTTTTTTCATGGGGGTGTCGTCAACCAGTCCTGAGCATTGTGTTAATTACTTTTTAATGATGCTATTAAAGGGAGGTTGTCCCTCACACCCCAGCACACCTGTACAAATGATCACTATAGGTTAGCAGAGGTGGGATTGATCCCAAACACAGAGTCATCATCATGTTGTTGATTTAAATGATGGGAGGGACCAAATTTGTTCTGAGTGCAATCAACCTGTCGAGGATTTTTTTTTCATCTCACATGGTGCTTAAAGGGCCAGTTCGCCAATTTCCCCCTCAGTCCTGTCATGCTATCACGGGGAGCTAATGTCATTATGGTAGAAACAAATGCAACTTGGCTCTGTGCCTTTAGAGGGCGCTATTGGCTTCTCCAATGGGCCCTGGAAAACCTCCGACAAACGACTGCGGATGCCAGGGAGCTCTCTAAACTACACTTCCTCAGCCTCGGACGCCGCCTCCGATGTCACGTCTCGTTCAGAATCGTCAGGTTTGAAATGTCGACTGCAGACCTGAAGGTTCTTTAGACGATCCACCGGTATATTCTCGTCGTGTTTCGACCGCTCTTCTGTTTCACTCTGAGCCGTCGCCTGCAAAGAAACGGTAGTATTTCAGTCCAGCGTCTCTCGCTGGGCCGTTCCTTTCAGAGGGAGGGGCGCAATGAATGCTGGGTGTTGTAGGAATGTAGAATGGGCGAAACCATGAGCTGTTTGTATGACTTTCTCCACAGCTATGGCGCCAATTTCTAATATTATTGCTTCTATGGATTACAGAGAACACCAGCTGTGACTGACAGCAGCTTTAACAGGAACTGCTCCTTTAAAGACACGGATACGGGTCATTTGGTTTCTGAAATTTGGTGTTAAAGTAATCTATCACCTGTATAACAGCATAAAAAATAACAAATGTAATTTCTTCAGTGCAGTGGTTAACATCCTTCAACTTTAAAAGAACATTTGAAAGGGAATCTATTGAAAAAGAAACACTGGAGAATACCTGGACTTGAACCCAGTTGGCTTTACTAAAGGACTCGTGTTAACTCGTGAAACAGAGACAGACAGTGAGAAGTGTGTGGACTCTGCACACGCACATGATCAAGCATTGCTGCAGCAGCAGCAGGAGACCTCGCCAGCCCCAGTCCAGATTAGATAAGCAGGAAGTGCTGAATCTGTTCTCTACATGCCTCCTTCGGTACACTGAGGCTGTAAAAGTCGGTCCCTCAGTTTGTAGAAGTGCTGATTGAGGCATAATTCAACAACCATGCTGATTATTGATATCATGCAAACACGCCAGTTTTTAATTATACCAGGGCCAGACATTGGACTGCATTTGGAGGAAGAGAGGAAGGGACTTGAAACGTCTCCTTATTTATATAGGACACATCATCAGAGTGCTGCCACAAATGTGTAAAATGAACCAATGCATTCATTAGAAAAATAATGTTTGTTATTCCCTGCGTAGTTACATTTTCATAGATTGTAATGTTCCTACTGACAGAAACATAATCTAGTCTTACTCTTTCATGGTACCTTTATTAAGGCTATTGTTCTTTGCAGTGCAGTCGTGATATTCTGCTTAAATATTAAAATCTGCAGGTTTTGATGAAAAGATCTCCACAACCTTAGACATGTTTTATTGCAGTCAAAACTAATAAACCTTCTCCTCTCTCTGTATGCCCCCTCTCTCATCATATCTCATCATCCCTGCCACTCTTGTGCCCTCAGCCACTGTGCCAGCGAGCCCCACTTCGTCTCAGTGTGCGTGGCCAGCAGTCCCACGCCGCCCCCCGTGCAGTGGATGAAGATCGTCCATGGACGGGCCAGGACAGCCTGGCTCAGGACGACCCCGAGATGTGGGACCTGCTGCAGAAGGAGAAGGACAGGCAGTGCCGCGGCTTGGAGCTCATTGCATCGGAGGTAAAACAAATGACTATTTAATTGAGCATTAAACAGCAGAAAGACATTGGCTGCAAGACATTATATAAAAAGTGAAGTCTGGTTACAAGCCTGCTTGGGATGCCAGGATAACTTGTGTGCTGATTAGTGGATCTATAAATGAACTCAAGATGTTTTTAGTTTACAGTGCATGGTTATTTGGAAACTCAATGCCCAGAGAATGACCAGATATCTGGGAGCACCACTACATGTCCTTTAACCCCTTCAGAATGTTGGCATGCAGATGACATGCGGACAGATTCTCTGAATAACAAAGAAGACTTTAAGCATCCTTGTGAAGTTTATAAAGTCTTTGTCTTGAGTGACTCATTTCTAAAGAAAGACGTAACGTCAACGTAAACACTTACTCAGTGCATGTGGGAGCTGGCAGCACCGCCGCTGTGTGTTGGCAGTGCAGGGAGCTCAGAATGCCTCATCAGCTCTGATTAATAATTGGATGAATGAACACTTGCTAGCTTCATGGATGGATGTTTTTTAACTGCTTGCAGCATTGATAGTAAAAGCTCAATCAGTGTTTTATCAGAGCGCTCACTCTAGATAAACACAGCACATCCAGTGCAACAAATGAATTCAGACCCTGCTAACGTGGGTTCATTTATTACACATGTTTATTCCTAAATCATTCTGCTGTTGTCTGTTTTAATATTTTATAGCTGTTAATCTGCAGTGTTTTTATGTTTCCAAGCCTGCTAGGCAAAACTGTGACCTTCTGCCTCAAACATACAAATACAAAACATGAACTCTGACGAGTGTTGTGTTCAGAAAAATAAGAAATTCGTATAAAGTCAGTCAAAACGTTCACAGAGGGATATGGTAGTTTGTGTAAGCAGGAATAGCTCAGCTGTTACAAAATCATTTGGCAACTCTTTGTTTCCATTCTGAGGCTGGACGGTGTGAAATGGAAAAATCTTACTATTCAAAAGAGCACACGGGGTTTTATCTTGTCCTGCTCTTTCTCTCTCCTCCTGTTTCTTCCTCGCCACAGTAGTTGTTCAGTGGAGTATATCGGCCCCCTCTCTACACAAAGCCTGACCGCTCTAGTGTGAGATAAAGCTGATATCTTCATCCTGCCTCCTCCCCGCCTCACTCTGCGAGGCAACATCACAGCACAGCTCAGGAAGGCCTCCTTAAATAAGAAACATACATTCTTACACACACACACACACACACTCTCACACTCTCACACTCACACACACACACACACACACACACTCTCACTCACACACACTTAAAGACGCTAAGGAGCATATGCATTTCCTCTTCTGATATATGCACGATCCACAGCATGACAGACGCAGCAGAGAGCTGTTACTGGAGCTGTTATCTTTTCTTGATCTCCTCTTGGCTTCTAGGTGACATATTAGCATAATCACACACACACACGCACACGCACACACGCACACGCACACACACACACCAGCCCGAAGAGGAAGAGAGTAGAGACTGTTTGTTTTGTGTCAGACCGTGTTACTGGCCGGTCTGTGTGATGGAGTGTTTTAGGGTTTCCCACAGTCACAGACACAATCAGGGATGCAGACAGTGTTTCATTACATGTAACATCATGCAGAGTTTATTAGAGTTCAGTATGTTGTGCAGTGTTTCAGTGGGCTGTACAAGGCTTCAAGACAACAGTGTCTAAGCCCAGTGTTAATCTGGTGATTGATCTAACATGCTCATACCATATTTTAATGTGTTTTTTCACTTTCGTTCTTTAAAATTACAAATGAACAACTTCAATGTATGAGTGTTGCTCTGTATGATTTGCTATCAGTATTTGGTAGAATTTTCTGTGCTCAGTTGATGTGTGTTATCCACCGGGGAGAAGAGGGAAGGAAAGTGTCGTGTGTTGTGGCAGGAACATTGGGAGACGTTAGACCACATTTTATTATCAGTAGAATGAACAAAAGACTTCAGCAAGATTTATCAACCTACACACAGCAAACCCTGAGGAGAAGAAATTCAAGGTGTCGTCTAATCAGTCGGGGTGATGGAAACTTCTGGTGGGAAATTATAATTACTAGATTAACATCACGTTTAGCGGCTGAAACTAATGATTATTTTCATAATTGATTAATCTAATGATTATATTCTTTATTAATTGTTTTATGACAAAACAGCCTAAACAAAGATATTTCTGTCTTTAGCACATCAGACAAAGAGAAACTGAAAACCACTTCAGAAAAGCAAAAAAAGGAGTTTTAGTATTTTTAGCTTAAAAATCAAAATGGTCAAAAACAAGTGGATCAACTGATTTTTAAACAAATTGTTGCTGCCCTTATAAAAATACAAGTCATTCAGTATAAAATAAAATAAGTCTTCTAAAATCAGGTCTATAGAATGTGTCCAATATGAGTTACTGGTTGATAAAACGGCAATCATTTGCATTACATTACAGCTTTTTCTTCTGCCCGCAAACAATCGTTAAAGCTATAATCTCAAAGATCTCACTTTCGTTCTCTTTGGCGCCACCTGTGGTGATAACCGGTAACTGCAGGAGCACACTTCCAGACAGTGCTGCATGTGTGACGTCCACGGTCGGCTCCGGTTGTAACTCTTGATTTTCCTGGCTGACGGTCGCTTTCCTTTTCAGACTGTTTGCTTCATCTGAGCGTCGAGTTTGTTTCTTCTTCTTTGGATTTTCACTTCTTGTTGAAGTTGTATCTGTAGTCATCCATCTTTTCTTTGTTTGTTCAGCCATAGTAGATTACTGTTTACTCGCAACACTTGCAGAGAGCGGAAAAGCAGCCGCTTAGCTCCGCCTACCCTCTCTGGCAGACCAACCACTGCTGGCTGATGGAAAACGCGTCACTAACTGGGCGCCGCCACAGACACCCAGCCCATAATAATACTATATACTGCAGATGCAAAGGCTTTCATCAGTGGGCCATAGGCTCAGTCACCATGTGTTACCTCATTCAGAGAGAGAGAGAGACTTACAGACATTTATTTACATGGACATCTTCCAGGTTAAATCTTTAAAGAAAACTTTTGGGAGTCAATAAGACATCTTTTGCTCCAAAGCATACTCATTTAATTTTTTAGTTTTTCTTTGAAAATGCGTCCTAAATAATAAAGCCACACCTCTGTTTCTTGGGATGTGCAGAAAAGTTTATCACATTAACTTGTATCCTCCCGCAGCGAGGCAATAAGCATTGTGAAGTGCAGAGTGTTAGTCTGTGGAAGTCCAGAGGTTCAATACTGTAATGATTGCCTTTAGCTGGAGGGGGATTTCTCACTATCACTTAACACACTTTAATTTGCGGTCCTTGTCCCTTCTGTCCACTCGCGCCATTGATCCAAGTGTATGTGTGTTTGCTTGTGTGTGTGTGTGTGTGTGCGCGCGTGCGTGTGTGTTTTCTCACCACAGAATTTCTGCAGTCGAGCTGCTCTGGAAGCTCAGGGCTCCTGTCTGAACAACAAATACTCGGAAGGCTACCCAGGGAGAAGGTGAGCGTGTTTATTCAGTCCCACCCAGCTTATTAACATTGTTGATATTCTCTGCTTGAGGATATTTTTTACACACATGCACACATACACACGCACTGTGTTTATAGCTGGCCCTATAATAGTAGATGCCATCTACACAGCAAACATTCCTCAGCTGCTGCCTGTCCAAAGAGTATTCCTGAGGGTGTACAGTTCCCAGGCTAATAGAAGCGTGTTTACTACATTCAGTTTTCCCATTTTCAGTTATTTACCTCTGATGATTCACATTCATCAGGAGCACACAGAGCGCTGACATGTTTTTAAATGTTTCTCATTTGATGCCTTTTGATTCCTGGAATACAAGCCGACCGTAAACCTCCCTCCCACAGACTGTGCCATTTATTTTTTTCTACCCCCCTTCATCCTACTCATCTGCTGTTTTACACTTTAATGTAATGAAACAAAAGGGTGATCTCATTGAATGAGTGGTTTGTACAGAAGCCATCTGTTGCTCCTTCATCTGTAATTACACTGAAAAGGTTTGACGAGCATTTTCACCTGAGATGTCCCAGAGCTGCTGCGCTAGTTTCGGGTTAACATTTGTCTCGATTACATTTTTATGATCAATAGTGCTGATTGTGGCACATATCATTAAAATATTGGTTATAGCTGCTTAACAGTAATTCGATATCAGCAACGCCTTCATATAACAAAGAATGTGACAACATGTTACGAACCTAGTGCATGCTCTCTGCTCAGCACAAAACAGCACACAAAGTTAGTGACCAGCTTGTGAACATAGTGGAGCATTTAGCAGCTAAAGAGACCAAAAACAGAAATATAGGAGGGCAAATATCGGACTCATGTTTGAGAAACGATAATGTTCTTCAGTTCCCCATATCAATGTAAAAGGTGTCCACTGCTGAAACATCAGATTGCAGATTTAAATGTTGTGGATTTTTACAACTGATTCCAACCAATGACTGGACGACGTGTCTCCATCTGCTCCCATTGTACAAAATTGAAGCCAAAACAGCCCCGTGATAGGCGCTGCCATCTTGCGATGGTGACGTCATTTGGAGTCTGCGCAGTAGAGATCAGCGGGTGGCGCCGCCGCAGCCACTTCCGCTAACCCAAACACACACTTAACTTACCAAAAAAACAGCAGGGATCCCGCACGCTGGCGTGTTTAACAGCAGAACAGCTTCTTGTGTTGGTCTGAGGTCAAAGTTCACAGGTATGGAAACGTCAGTGACCGTAGTGATTGCCTTAGTTACATCT
Source organism: Semicossyphus pulcher (assembly GCF_022749685.1). Taxonomy (NCBI): domain Eukaryota; kingdom Metazoa; phylum Chordata; class Actinopteri; order Labriformes; family Labridae; genus Semicossyphus; species Semicossyphus pulcher. The sequence goes on from NW_027211704.1 coordinate 938,544, forward strand.
CCACTCGCTGTTTGTCCTCCACTCTGCTAATCAGGAACTGATCGGCTGCAGGAGCCGGATTTGTCAACAGAGCTGTCAATCATCATTTTGACAGCATCAAATAACTAATTAAAAATAAACTGGGACATAAATCAGCATGATAAGAACTAACTATAATGACAGAAACCATGTTTGAGAAAAATGTATTTGACGTGTATTTTGATTTTATAGTTTGACTCATGTTCCATCTATTAACATGGAGGAGGCGGGCTTTATGAGCTATACTGCAGCCAGTCAGCAGGGGGCGACAGAGAGGGTTTGGCTTCACTTTTAGGGAGCTGTCATGTCGGCCATCTTTTTATACAGTCTATGATTCCAACAGGTTATTTGCAGGAGTGATAACCTGTGTGGTTTTAGTAAATAAACTTTTTTTCTAACCCCGCCCTCAGATACTACGGTGGAGCAGAAGTGGTCGACCAAATCGAGTTGCTGTGTCAGAAGCGAGCCCTGGAGGCCTTTGACCTGGACCCAGCTCTGTGGGGCGTCAACGTCCAGCCGTACTCTGGTTCCCCCGCCAACTTTGCCGCCTACACCGCTGTGCTGAACCCCCACGACCGCATCATGGGCCTGGACCTGCCCGACGGAGGACAGTCAGTAGTCACTGCTGCTTTCTTTTATTCTTATTTCTCACCCTGTCACTTATTTTCTCTTACCCTCACACTCTTCAAGGCTGACCCAGTTTCACATCAGTCAACAGTGTGACGTGTGTCTATTCCTGCACATTTCATTTTCTATTTGTTGTATTATAAGTCATGCTGTTTGCACCTTAATGTAACAGTTCTTGTGCTTTCCGGTCTGTTTACATGTTTCTGTCTGTCCCCTCAGTCTGACCCACGGCTACATGTCTGATGTGAAGAGGATCTCGGCGACCTCGATCTATTTTGAGTCCATGCCCTACAAGCTAAATGTAAGTAGAGACCAACAGATATCAGCTAACAGGAAAGTCCAGAACATTCTTTTCATACTTTTTCTGTAATGATAAATTATCATATAACCAGCAGAAGTTATATTTTTTGAAAGCTGTTCGGCAGATGGAGGTTGAATAATATAATTCTTAATGTATATTATCCATGCTCATTTCTTTTTGTTTCTCTCTTCATGTCAGGGCTCCAATCATTCATTTACAGACAACTTTCTCAGTTAGAGTCTCTGTGTGGCTGACCCTTACATGAGCCATCACTGCTGGTCGAGCTGCTGGTGTGCCTGGGTCGACAGTGTTCTTAGATGTTCAGCTTGTTCAGCTGCATCATTCTGTTTAAGCTCTCCCATGTTTCAGTAGTTTTACAGCCATCCCTTCTTTGGAAGCTTTGTCAGTTCCTGCCCTTAATCTTTCAGATATTGTTTGACATGAGAAAATTCTAAACTCAGAATTTCGGGGGGTAATTGGGGCACTTGTGCCGATATTTATGGACAAGCTTTGTGTTAAGTTTACATGTTGCACAGTATGTTTTCTGTAGAGCGTTTTGCGCTGGTATGGGAAACTGAATTCACTGTAAAGACTGAATAAAGTCTGATGTTTAGCTGTGCCACAGAGCCCACAGTGTAGCTGTCATGGAAGACTGAGAGAAGCAACACGACACACAAACTGATATCTGAGTTTAACTTCACTCTAAAAACCATTTAATGACAGTTCAGTCTGCTGTCATCCCCCAGGGTCGGTGCATAACGTGGATCCATTGATCAATCAATCAAGTCGTACATTTTTAAATGAAATTAACTTACAAGAGGAAATTAAAATGCTGTTATCCTTATTGTGGGGAGTCATTCTTGCTGCATTGTGGGTCGTGGTTCAGTGTTGAACTGAAGGAAACAGGTGCTTGTTAACAGAGGGATTTAAACACAGGTGTGTTGATTGGCCGTGGCCTCCTTACCCACAATGCAACCATTCAATCCTCTTAGTGTAGTATAATACATTAAACATTTAAAGTGCTTTTTTCCACCAGCAATGAGAGCTGTGCTACCAGATTTGACAAGCCCTTTTTAGATGAACATGTATATCTGATCAGTGCATTGTATATTGGAGTGCAGTGTTTTATTCTGGGGGTCACAGTCGTGCGGTAGTGTTGGTAGCGGCTGATGGATGGCCATGAGCGTCTGCATGTCCAGACCTGCTGATGTATGGGCAGGCAGGACCCCTCTGCGAGAGAGATAATGGGAAATCGACAGGCTGGCCAGCACCACTGGCTCTGTCTTCACAATGAGCAGCTTGATGGAGTGAGGGGGCATCCATAGATGTGCTCTGGAGATGGGAGATTATCAGGTTGTCTAAATAAAGCTCTCCCTCCTCCGTTTCTCGCTCCTTTTTCCTCTCTGTCTCCCGCTTATCCTCCATCCTTTCTGTCCCATACTTTGTTATTCTGCTCCGTCGTTCCCTCTTTCTCTCACCTGTATTGTCTCTCCTCTCCGATGCTTGGAGGAGGAGTTAAAACTGGAGTCAGGCACAAGATGCACTAGTCATTTGGCTGACTCCATTTTACATGGTGTACATCCCCTGAACAATGGATTGTCTAACCTATTTCTCAAATTGCTTAAAAGTCCCCCAACTAACCTCTGATCTGTTGAGCCTCGGCACACCAGTTGAGTAGTTCCTGAAAGGTAGAATTAGGATAAGTAGGGGTGCATTACTGCAATTGCTCCATCTTCTTCCTTGATATTATATGTTGAAATGTCTCCCTTAGATAAATCCTTTCCCCTTTTAAGGTAGCCAAAGGACTTCAAATGCAGCAGCATCAAATGATTTTCAAATGGAGGAAATCTCTCTTCCGTGTTCATATGTTTGCTCTTGATCGTCAAGATATCTAACAACTTTTTATTTTTCATCCTTTCATGTTCCTTGTTTCCCTCCCCCTGACCCTTACTCTCCCTCTAATACTCTCACTTATTCATCCTCCACTTCTCTCCTCCTCTGCCTCTTTTAACTCTCTTCAATCTGTGTCCCTCTCCGTCTATTTGCAGATTGCAACAGGACTCATAGACTACGACCAGATGGAAATGACGGCCAAGCTGTTCCGGCCCAAGCTCATCATCGCTGGCACCAGCGCCTATGCCCGCCTCATTGACTACGCCCGCATCAAGAAGGTGCACGAAGAACTCTGTGTTCAAAGCTCACCCAGCTTTCACCCCATCTTTCCCTCTGCTTGTGTGTGTGTGTGTGTGTGTGTGTGTGTGTGTGTGTGTGTGTGTGTGTGTGTGTGTGTGTGTGTGTGTGTGTGTGTGTGTGTGTGTGTGTGTGTGTGTGTGTGTGTGTGTGTGTGTGTGTGTGTGTGTGTGTGTGTGTGTGTGTGTGTGTGTGTGTGTGTGTGTGTGTGTGTGTGTGTGTGTGTGTGTGTCTCCCTCTTCCTCTCCTGCTACCTGTTTTCTCTGCTTCCTGCATTAGGACGTTAGGACTTTAAGCTTTGTCCTTTTATTTAAGACTCCGTCACCTTCACACACCTGCTTATCATTTTGGTCAGACCTAGCAGGATCACTTCCAACCACATCTTCACTAATGTCCGTGTCGCAGCAGGGACCCGTCGGTTCTAAATACTGAACATTTATGGGCACGAACCACTTCTCGGGTCTCTCACACTTTCACTCAATAACACAGATGCTTTCTTCCTCTCATACCTACTCATCCCAACTAAACGTACTGACTCACTAGTACACAGAAGCAACTTTTAACAGCACACTTCACTGCTCTCTTTGACAGTGCACAAGAGGCCCCTTTATCTGTTTTGTTATACCCACCCGCTGGTTCACTTCATTCACTCCATGACTGCCTCCCTTTGTTGCAGAGCTCCACTTTAGCTAGCACCATCAGATGGAGTGTCCCACCATTACAGAGCTGTGTTTTTATTAAGCACCATAACTACTTAGCCACTAGGCCTGAAGTGGAGCCATATTTTCCCCCTGGCATGTCTCTGTGGAGCTGTTCACTGTTTTATGGCAGAATCTGCCCGACCAGGCTCCTCTCCACAATTTCAGTGTTGTGTTACCTCGATGGGAGCAGGCTCCTTCTTCTCTCAAATTTGTTTCACTATTTGTGTTCATCAACCAGCGTGCATCGCCCCGTCGTGTTCTTTACCCCCTCCAGTTACCCTGCATCTATCCTGGCTTTTAATCTAATAAACATGTGCTGATCCAGTTTAGATACGCGAGGAAGAGAGATTGTCGTGATAATGCATATTAATTGGAGCACTAAAAAGATTGCTCACTGCTCTGATCATTCGCCAGCGACTCATTTGCATGTTAGCGAGCTATTTATTGTTTGTGCCTTTTTCAATAAATGCTTGCAAGAGACGGATGATTTATTGAATTACACTGCAACGTTACAGGGCTGTGGAGGAGAGTAATAACACCAGCTCTCATCTGACATGTCGGCTCTTTAAGAGCTGCTAACTGATGGAGAGTTACTCATCAGGTCTTTACCATGGGGGTAATCTCTATTTACAGATTCTACTTAGAAACATATCTGTAGGCAGGACGTGGATTTCAGGGACGGAAAGTGTTCTGGTTTCTGTTTGTAGTTCGCTTGTAGTCTGAGTAATATTAACCAATCACGTATCAGCAGGCTGCGGCGCATGCAGGAAAAACAGTCCATGTGCAGAGCAAGAGCAGGCGGGACGCAATCCACCGCGATGACATCACAACTCCATCAGCGTCACCTGATGACGATTCAGCTTCTTATTAATCTGTATAAACAGACATCGGCATGCTAACAGCTAACAGCTAACAGTCTGCTCTACATCTAAAATTCAACTTGAGATGAATTCAGTTGACGTGTTGTGAAAGCCGTTCAGCGTTTAAATTTCCCAACTTCCTCAAATGCATCAGAAATTATCGATCCGACAGCAAACGAGCATTTTAAAGTCGTTTTCTTCTCCTCTTGAGGACAGACCTGACAAAGCTTCAGTTTAACTTTTTACTTATCTGCATCATGATGTTGAAATTTCGGCCAAATTAAGAGCCGTTAATTAAAGTCAATCACAGGACAAACGGGTTCTTTATCTGTAAATAACGCAGCACGCGGAAAAGGAAGTCGCTTATCGCTAACCGCTGGCTACACGCCCGACATGTTCAGTGAAGGCACATCTCCTGAAACTAGTGTGAAGTGATGAAAGCTTAGAAGTGTTGTATAAGCTGTAGGCTTCAGCCTGTTACTGCATGCAATAGTTCTGCAACCAAATATAATCCATTCAGCCTTTTCCTGAACGTGCACTAATGACTCTGACTCCTGTAAGTGTAGAAGACTATAACTCCTCCACTGTTCATCTTATACTGATGCATAATTCAAATAAAGCTGAGAGCCAGCACTCAAACCTCCTTCACTTTCTTCAGTGTAATTGCCTAACAACTGATTGACTGCTCTTCAGTGCGCAGGTATTAGGGAGGGTGTCATTTTAATTCCTTTACCATAAAAGTTAACAAACAACAATTAAATGTGATTCAATATTAATTTTCCTTCCTCATAAAATAAATTAAATTCCTAACCTTGTGTTTGTTCCTTCTTTCCCTCGTCCTCCTTAGCTGTGCACGGACATTAAGGCCTACTTGCTGGCTGACATGGCCCATATCAGCGGCCTGGTGGCAGGAAGAGCCATCCCCTCTCCCTTCGAATATGCTGACCTGGTCACCTCTACCACACACAAGTCCCTCCGAGGAGCCAGGTAAGAACGAGATGAACCGCTGCTCTGTTGTGGCTAAAGTTACAGAGCATGCTCAGAAGCTCAGCGGCAGGATGTAATTATTAATTTCTGTCTCGTTCCTTAGGGCACCATGAAAATGATGTAATATTTGACATAGACGTTATAATATCTTGTGGCAAAGTAACGCAGAATGAAACCTTGATGGGTTCCAGTGAAGATAGGAAAATGCTTTGTTAGTAATGAGTTTGTTCTCTACAGGGCTGGCCTCATCTTCTATCGTAAGGGTGTTCGCTCCGTGGACAAGAAGGGGAAGGAGATCATGTACGACCTGGAGGACAGGGTCAACTTCTCCGTCTTCCCCTCCCTGCAGGGTGGACCTCATAACCACGCCATCGCTGGTGTGGCTGTGGCACTCAGACAGGTCAGCACAACATACAGCTGTTTAATTTGAATGCAAAAGTAACTCATGGTTTGCAATGATTAACACTTTCTTACGCTGGTTCCCAAATAATCAGTTTATAACTCATAAATCAACATTTTTAATGAAACTAAATCTTCCTGCTGGGATGCTTTGGGACAACTTGACACAGTGACACTTCAGTGCTGATCCTTTTATCCAGCTCAACCCTTTCTATCTATAAAATATGTGTGTGTCTCCAGGCACAGTCTCCCATGTTCAAGGAGTACATCAGCCAGGTACTTAAGAACTCCAAGGCGATGGCTACAGCTCTCCTCAGCAAAGGCTACACCCTGGTGTCAGGTAATCTAACTAATATTTAAGCATTCTGCTTTGATTCCCTGTGAGACGCTGGCTCAGCAAACAGCAGAGAGAAACAATAAAAAAACACTGCACAGTCAATGAAGAGAAATGTCCTGTCACAAAATGCAAATTGCACGACAGAATAAAAACAGAAAAGCATTTAAATTCATGATGTGCAAATAGGCTGATGTCAGTGCGGCTCTCCTGTCAGTCAACAAAATAAAAGCAGATGAAAGCGGTCACTCTCTGGTTGTGAGCGGACGCTTGAATCCTGTACTGCATTTAATTCTCTGGCCTCAGCTCTTTTTTGATGTATAGCCTTCAGTAGATCCCTAAAAAACACAGACCAGTCCTGTGCTTACGCTGCATTATGTGCATACTTCTGATCGCTTCATAGGCACTGGTTAAAACAAGGACAGGAAGAGGGAAAGCAGCCGTTATATATACTGTTAACAGGAAACTTGTAAACCTGTAAAAAGAGTGTGTTCTTACTCACTCTGTGATAACTGATATATTGCAAGACAAACATGTTATGATACATCACCACACCTGGTTAACAGAAGAATATAAAATGCCACTAAAAAAGTGAAGTGCAGGATTAAAGTGTTTATTCACTGCGGTTTGGTGTTTCACAGAATTTGACTCAGACTGGGATGAAACGATGAACGTGTGTTTTCAGACTGTGAATCTGGATACATGTAATAAGCACCACTGCACCGTCATGAGCTAGTGACGCTGTGACTCAAAACTGCAGGAAATCTGTTCAGAGCGCCACATTTGTAAATTCAAATATGGTTATTTGGTGCCAGTACGGCGATATGTTGCCTGATATTTTGTCCCATCCCTACTCAGCACAGCCGCTGTTAGCAGAAGCTAAAGAAGCAAATTAGCAGAAGCTAAAGCACAGCATGTGTAGAAATACAGTTCAGAAAATGTCTCCTAACAAGATTAAAAGTTGAAAATATTCTTCATAACAAAAAACTTACACTGAAATAGTTTTTGCCTTTTGAGGTGGCTGAAACCGGTTTTGCATTGTTGTCTCAGAATGCAGTAAAACGTGAAGCACTGAAGGCCTGACAACAATCTGGCTTCAACATTAACTGCATTCAGTTTCACGTCCTACATATCGAATCATTACCTTGGCATGTTGAAAAGTCGAGGTGATCTGATTAACTCCTTTAGAGTGAAGTTCTTGCCTACATAGCCGTGGACTTCTCTTCCTCTTTTAAATATTGCTGAATATTTCAGGCGGGACCGAGACCCACCTGGTCCTGGTGGACCTCCGGCCTAAGGGCATCGATGGGGCTCGTGCAGAGAGGGTGCTGGAGCTCGTGTCAGTCACTGCCAATAAGAACACCTGCCCCGGGGACAAGAGCGCCCTGACTCCTGGTGGCCTGCGGCTGGGTGAGGAAGCTTCACATTACACTACATTTAACCTGACTAAGACGAGGTCTCGTCATACTTATTAAGAGTATGATCAGAAATCACATGGACATGCTCCTCACTAAACATGGTGTACTTTCTTTTTTGAAATGTGGCTCTGCGTATGGAAATGAGTCCGCTACCAGTGAAGCCACGAGCACCGAGCACATCATGATTAATTAAGCATGTTTGGGTTTTTAATCATCTCTCAGGAAGTTCACCAGCTCCACATCTCCTCTGCCACATTTAGCATTGTCTTAAGGCAAGGTACTTCATCTACACTAACACGTACTGCACTCATTACCCTCTCAATTGTTTATTATTATATTGAGATTTGAACTGCCCCTCAGTGACCCATCAGCATCAGTGTAGTTTTGAAACATCTGCGTAGATTCATTACTGAAATGTCAAAAAGCTGCAGGGTTCTGTTTTTTCCCAAAGACCATATGGCTGCTAAGTGGAGAAAAGGGGAATTGATTAGAGACAGTTGGACCTGTAAAAGTGAAAGCAGGTAATTACCAGTCATTAGCAGGGTGGGAAAGATTAACTTTTTAAAATGTGAACATCCAACAGCCACTGACAGATCAATGTTCAAACTCACCAGCCACTCTGTATTAAATCTTTATTTTGTTTGTGAAATCTAGAAACCACTTTTATCTTTACCCACGTTTAGCTGCCGGCTCTGCAGGTTCCTCTCTCTGGTGATTAGTTTGTATTTTAAGCTGCAGGTTTTGTCCTCTTGGTTCCAGGTGCCCCGGCCCTGACCTCCAGACAGTTTAAAGAAGCCGACTTTGTTCAAGTTGTCGAGTTCATGGATGAAGGCTTCAAGATCGCCTTGGATGTCAAGAAGAAGACAGGTACTGTGAGAAAGGAGGCTGATCATAATGTAGCCTCGTGTTAGTAAGGACGTCTGTCTTCTCGACTATTTTTAAAGCAGACTTTAAAACTTCATAATTTCAAAGACAAGAAAAGTAGCAATATACTGTTTGTTAGATTTCATTGTTATACATCCCAAAGATCTCAGTTTCGTTCTCTTTGGCGCCACCTGTGGTGATAAACAGTAATTACAGGAACACACAGATATCCACACAGTGCTGCATGTGTGACGTCCACGGTCGGCTCCGGTTGTAACTCTTGATTTTCCTGGCTGACGGTCGCTTTCCTTTTCAGACTGTTTGCTTCATCTGAGCGTCGAGTTTGTTTCTTCTTCTTTGGATTTTCACTTCTTGTTGAAGTTGTATCTGTAGTCATCCATCTTTTCTTTGTTTGTTCAGCCATAGTAGATTACTGTTTACTCGCAACACTTGCAGAGAGCGGAAAAGCAGCCGCTTAGCTCCGCCTACCCTCTCTGGCAGACCAACCACTGCTGGCTGATGGAAAACGCGTCACTAACTGGGCGCCGCCACAGACACCCAGCCCATAATAATACTATATACTGCAGATGCAAAGGCTCTCATCAGTGGGCCACAGGCTCAGTCACCATGTGTTACCTCATTCAGAGAGAGAGAGAGACTCACAGACGTTTATTTACATGAACATCTTCCAGAATTTCACTTTAAAACTTAAAACGACAAAAGTACAACACACCGCATGTTACCTGTAATAGTTGAATGCTAAAACATGAGAGACACAAAACGCCCAAAGAACATTGACACCATCTCCTTTCTCTGCTGTCCTCTCCAGTGAAGCTCCAGGACTTCAAGAACTTCCTTCTTCAGGACCCAGAGACTGTGGCTCGCATTGCAGAGCTGCGCCACCGCGTTGAAGCCTTTGCCAGGCCCTTCCCCATGCCAGGCTTCCACGACCATTAGGAAAGCCAATAAAGAGTCAGGGGGGGCGTAGCAGCCAGGTGGCAGAAAGCTGGCTGGGCAGAAGTGTGCACAGAGAGGGGGAAACATCATGGCAGTGAAATGTGGTTGATGACTCACAACGTCCCTTTTTTCCAATCAGATCTGGGAAACCACGTCTTTTTTTATACTTCTCTGCAGTCATTCATCAATTTATTCTTGTAAAAAAAAACATGGCCTCAATGTTGAGGTAAAGAAACAATAAAATCTGACATATTTTTTAGAGCTGAAGAACCTATTTTCTATTGTATGTTTAAAGATCTCTCTCAGTTGTCTTAACACCAGTTCTGTAATGTGGGCGTGTGGAAGAAGGAAACTGACATGTCAAATCAATCAGACAAACAACGACCAACAGAGTCTAAATTAGATGTTTTAATAAGCTGCACAGATGAGTCTTAATGCTGTAAAGAGTCTTAATTATTGTCACTAATGTAGATGATTATGTACACATGAAGATGAGTGCATGGTGGCTTTATCCTGTCATTTTCAGTTTATGATCCAGGTACACAAAAGGCTTCATGAGCTGAAGGCAAATTCGGCCTTAAGAGGATGCTGACAAAATGTTGTCCGATTTTTATTTTAGATAGCAAGCCCTTATACTAAGGAGAGTTTTGTACAACTCGTCTCTCAAGTAGAAGGGTCCAAGTCAGACTGCATCAGGTTGGACTTAATAATTATAACACCTTTGTAATAGACTAAAGTTCATGATAGTAACGCTACAAACTATGGTCACGAATAATGTTTCAGAAAACCATCTCGGTACAATTGATCCAATAAAATTAGATTTTTTTTTTTAGATTGCATTACAATAAAATATTTCCACCTTGCGTAAAAATATTTTTCTGTTCAGGCTTTCGTGATCACATCTTTTTTCAACGTCACATTTTAATTGCTTAGTATTTTGTTATGACGGATAACCAAATGAATTAAAACACATCTCAGCCTAATTTATCGAAAGATGTTTCTGTAAGAGTGTTTACAAAGAGTATATACTTTCCTATATATTATTTAAAAAGCGTTAGCTATTATGTCTGCCATCAGTTCACATATATCCTGAAGTCTGATAACCAGCTGATATGTTGTACTAGAAGAAATGATTTGTGGTACAGTTGATCTGATTTGAATGTTGTGTTCAATGATGAAGCAGCTTCATTTGATAAAACCTTTTCAGTCATTTGTTTATGTGGTTTACAGATTGGAACTGTTTCCATTATCACTGCATCAGTGACGAAGTACGATTCTGTCTGTGAAATGGTCCCGACGCACCACCGACAAAAGGGTGTTGGAAATGTTGTGATAACCCTCTAACTTTGCACAAAACACAGCTGCTAACGTGAACCAAATCATGTGAACTCACCGCATCACAGGTTGTTGACAGCCAATAGACTAGACTTTGCCAAAATATCTCTTTTTTTATTACAGTCAGTGTTCAACAAACTGTTTGTCTGTTATCTCCTCTGATATGTTGCCAGACATTCTACACACGTGATTAGACTAACTTTCTTTTACAGAACATTTTTAATTACTATTAGCTAAGTCTAAATAAAATATAATAATGCAAACATAGTTTGTGTTGTGTCATTTTTTTGTCCCCTGTCAAGAAGACACCTATGTATGGGAAGATGTCGGTCATTTAAAATCATGTTTAACTTGACTGATGCCGCACGTGTGCGTGTGCTTTAGAGAAAATGCAAATGCAATGCTAAATTTGAATATGCATTTATTTTGATGAATATTTTATTTTTTTATTCCAACACATTTACCTGATAGCTGGTTGGTTACTTGAGAAATGTGATTCTCGCATTACAAACTGGTCACACAAATGATCGTACAGAATATGATGCATAGCTGTAGATTAAACTACCAAAGAGTACATACGAAATTCAGTTGGCACAGCCTTAAAATATAAACGCACAATTGCAGCAGTAATATGAATAAAGCATTATAAGTGGGGCGCTGGTTTAGCTCAGTTGGCGCCCCATGTACAGAGGCTACGGTCCTCGACGCATTGATCGCAGGCCCGACTCCCCCCCAGTCTGCCAATCATTTGGTGCACTGATGTCCTAATCAATAAAAGCCAACAGACACAAAAACAATGATCTGAAAACAACAACAACAAATTATGATAAGCAAGGTCAAGTAAAACACAGACTTGGACCATTTTACTGCCCAATGAGTAATTTTACATTTGACACAATTTTGCTGATAATGCAAAGCCTACATACTTGTGCTTTGGAGAAAAAAGCAGATAAAACTAACATACAGAAAAAAAAGGCTTTGAAGGCAGGACTTTGATTGTCATGGAAATATTGTGATATGTGGCTGAACATTTTGTTCTCAACTTGTGACACAGGAAGGGTGGTTAAAAAGGTGAGGCCTGTGAAAATTAATTCAGTGCCAGCTCTTGTTGGTGCTGCCTCTCTAGACACATCCTCTCTTCCCCGTCATGTAAATCGAACGCACCCTTTCTGATAGGGCGGGCTAATTATACAGTTAATTAAGCCCCGCCCCTGTTTAGCTAAACTCAACCGCGGCTTCATGTCTGAAACTATGTCGAATTAAAACAATGTTTAAAAACGTTAACTTGCTAATTACATGCGTTTTAAGTAGATAGTGGCTTTGAATGAGGTGATTTTGGGGGTTTTGCCGTTTTCTCAAGCTAGCTGCTGGCTGCGGTTGCCTTTCAGTTGCTCTGCTCAACGGCCGTTATTCGCTGTCGGATTTAACCGCCGCTTCAGGCGGGAATTGCTGTACTGGACAACTGTGGACCATTGTGACTCCTTTCAATGGATATCCTTGATGCTAAGATGCTATGGATAACTGCTACACCAAGTAAGTAAGGGTTTCTCATGCTAACATTGCTGTATAATGTCTTGTCTGTGTCTGTTTGAATGAATGTTAATGTTTTACTTTATTAATCTTGTGCTTCTGCGTATCTGCTGCTATTGGACTTATTCACTAAACTATGGTGTTCTCTTCATGTACAAGCATCTTGTAAGAGAGAATATTTTAACTAAACTGTCTTTACTACCATTGACAACTGAGTGCCTTCGAATGGTAAAGCTACCACTTAGCTTATAATAAAAAATATGCTAGCTATAAACTGGAGGTGCTGTGTTGAGGAATGGCATTGCAGTTGTTGCTGCAGGGTTAGCAATATAAGATTTCCCATGCAGAAGGCTTCAACATAAAACCTGGCAGTTTTTGTGTGGGATATATTATTGGCACATCTGCTCATTTGCAAGCTCTCCTGTAACACTGCTGCCTGCTGTTTATTATCATCACTTCCCTCTTCTACCGTGCTGAGTGGGTGAAGAGGTCATGGCCTAGATCCAAAAATGTATCTACTTTGCACATGGGCCATTGTTTATGTGTTACTTCTATCTATACCTTCCATACTTTGTTTATTTTCCAATAAGAGTGGCTGAACAGGCTATTAGGCAAGTCTAATGAGTTAAAAATCAAGTTCTTGTTTAATGAAATGAAAAAATAAAAAGTTTAGCACTAACTTGGACTTTAAAGATCGAGCTTGTAAGATGTCGGGATCTGTCAGAAAATGGATTGGCGGATTGGATGGATTGAGTATAATAATCTGAAAATAAGGATCACAACCTTAGAATGAACTACAAAGGGAGAGGGTCTCTTCCGTGGAGGCTGCCATGTTGCTCCGCCATGTTGCTCCGCCATGTTTCTACAGTAGCCCATAAGTGACAAACCAGATACTGCTCTAGAGAAGGCCTTCTGCATGTTTCACAAGTGTTGTGTCCCCTAAAGGTTCACCTACATGCGGGGAGTGGTTGTCAGTTGGTTGCAGTCTGCAACCTCACCACTAGATGCCACTAAATCCCTCATTCTGCTCCTTTTACAAAGTCTGTGATAAGTAGGGTCAGGTCAGGTTTAAAGTAGACCACTTCAGTACCAGTAATTCATACTAATTAGTTAGCTAAATTTGTTATCCTTGAGCAATACTAATTCAACACTTGTCTGCTGTGTCAACAGCTACATGAAGACATGAACACAAAGAGTAATCACTATATCCATCGGTCAGATTTGTAAACAACTCCCTCTGAAACCAGTGCTTTCCCTGTCCATCAGGAGACGATACTTTAACAGAAGACAAAGAGGTTTTTGTGGGGAAAGCTAATAATGGAAAGTTCTTTGAGAAGTTAAATATATATATATGAATAAAGATGCGAGCAACGTTAAAATGCATCATTGTATTTACTAGGTGGGGGACTTTTAAGGCCCCATTGCAGTCTTTTGTTGGGTCATTTTATATAATGGAGCCTTCTCCAGACCCGGTGGGGGATTTAACACAATTTTCTCTTCCTCAGAAGCACAGATGAGCGATATCTTTTAGCAGCAAAACTGATCGTAAAATCACTCTGTAAAATGAATAGGTCCATAGGCAAGAAAAAGTGCAATGAAAAAGTACTCCTCAGTTGTAATTGTCATAATTGTACACAGTATTACCCATCTGGTACATTTCCTCATAATGTGGGTCATATATCAAAGCCTTAAAACTCCACTCTAATGTGCCCTCTGTTGTCATCGCAACACACACACACACACACACACACACGCACACACACACACGCACACACACACACACACACACGCACACACACACACACACACTCACACACACACACACACGCACACACACACACACACACACACACACACACACACTCACTGTAAAATGTGTGAAATGTAAAATGAAAAGATGATAAAATTCAGTCCTCTTGGGAGCTGATCTGACAATAAATCATGTCTGTTTAATGAGGAGAGGGATAAATGACAATGTCAGCAATTAATTAGAAATGTATCTTCAGTCTGTCACGTCTGTGTGAGCGTGTGTGTGTGTGAGTGTGTAGACACAGTACGCGTGAACGCACCTCTGTCACTTCAATACCTGTCATAATTAAACGTGGCAGGAGTTGATATGATAGTAAAAAGATCTAAATATAGACGGGGAGAGCTGTCTGGATGTAATGATGTTCAAAATCATATTTAGACATCCAAGCCACTCTAATGCGCTGTAATTATCCTGTAATGAAACATGAGGCTCCTCACAGTGTAAGAGGCATCACTTCAGTGTGAGTGTGGGTGTTGTCTGTCTCTAGAATAATCCTAATCCCATTCCTAATCCTTGCATACTACCGCACCTGCTACATTGGTAATAACAATCATTAAAATGTGTTCCTGTAACACTTCACTGTCATCTGCTGTAAAACAGAGAGCCAAATGCCGTACAGTGAGGCACAGTAAGGCACAGTGAGGCACAGTGAGGCTCGGTGAGGCACAGTGAGGCTCGGTGAGGCTCGGTGATGCTCGGTGAGGCACGGTGAGGCACGGTGAGGCTCGGTGAGGCACGGTGAGGCACTGTGATGCACGGTGAGGCTCGGTGATGCTCGGTGAGGCACGGTGATGCTCAATGAGGCTCGGTGAGGCACGGTAAGGCTCGGTGAGGCACAGAGAGGCTCGGTGATGCACGGTGAGGCTCGGTGAGGCTCGGTGAGGCACGGTGAGGCACGGTGAGGCACGGTGATGCACGGTGATGCTCGGTGAGGCTCGGTGAGGCACGGTGAGGCTCGGTGAGGCACAGAGAGGCTCGGTGATGCACAGTGAGGCACAGTGATGCACAGTGAGGCACAGTGAGGCTCGGTGATGCTCAGTGAGGCTCGGTGAGGCTCAGTGAGGCACAGTGATGCACAGTGAGGCACAGTGATGCACAGTGAGGCTCAGTGATGCTCAGTGAGGCACGGTGAGGCTCAGTGAGGCTCGGTGATGCTCAGTGAGGCTCGGTGAGGCTCGGTGAGGCTCAGTGAGGCACAGTAAGGCTCAGTGATGCTCAGTGAGGCACGGTGAGGCACAGTGAGGCACAGTGAGGCTCAGTGATGCTCAGTGAGGCTCAGTGAGGCACAGTAAGGCTCAGTGATGCTCAGTGAGGCTCAGTGAGGCACAGTGAGGCTCAGTGATGCTCAGTGATGCTCAGTGAGGCACGGTGAGGCTCAGTGAGGCACAGTGAGGCTCGGTGATGCTCAGTGAGGCACAGTGAGGCTCGGTGATGCTCAGTGAGGCACAGTAAGGCTCAGTGAGGCACAGTGAGGCACAGTAAGGCTCAGTGAGGCACACCAATAAAACATGGATGGAGAGAATTTATAAAATTGTGAGCTGGATATAAATTGCACGATTAACAGTAATAAAACATAAATAAATAAACATGAACACATACAGGTGGTTTCACTTTTTGTGGCTATTCTGGCTAAAAATGTGCAACTCAACGATACAAATTACTCGAGCTATTCAGAAACCCCTCTTTACTCTAACTTACTGTTTCTGATAGACTTGAGTGTACGCAGATACCGAGTACCGATGCGTAGTATTTTTTAAAAACACTGATTGCTGACATTTGGCTAGCTTTGACTAACACTGTACTCTCTGCTAGCATCACACTGCGGTTTGTTATTCTCACAAGATCGGATCTTTGTATTTATTATTATATAGATATATATTATTCACCGATACTGATAAACATGCACAATGCACAATACATGTACCAGCTAATTTTCCTCTGTAGCTCCTGGGTGGTGGAGATCTCCTGTGTTTTTGTGTGAGCTGCGTAGAATTCAGTTGTACATTCTGTCGTAACTTTGGAGGGCGTTCCCGCCGTCTGTTGCTGTTGCAGATGTTCTATTTAGGCTTACCCTATTTTTCCCATCCTGCACCACTCCTCTGCAGACAATGAAGATAAAGCTAAATATGTAGAATTTCCTCTTTGTGGCATGCCTAATCAGAACGAGAATGTATCGGACAATCAGTACCAATAATGGCAGATAGGCTGTGCCATATGATATCGTTAAAATGATACCGGTATCATTTTTTTACGCAATAAGAAATTGTCATATCGCGATATTAAAGATGTAAATTTGCAAGACAATTGTTAAGGCTAACAAGTTGCGTCCTGCTTGTCTTGGTCATTTTAGAAGCACTCGCCTCCACTTTAAATCAATTCGAGGCTGTCTGTCCGTCTAAGCCCCGCCCCTACACGCTCAGAGTGTGTGAGTGTGGAGAGGCGGGGCGCTCAGCTGAGAGCAGAGAGCGCGTCTGGCGGAGAGCGGACTTCAGTGTTTGATAGATATTAGCAAAAGACTTAAAGACAAGAAGAACTGTTGCATTTTGCTGCGCAGAGAGCGGCCGTCGTCATTACGTGCTGCTTCAGAAAACACCGGAAAACACCGGTGGCAGCGTCGTGACGCCTGGACAGGAAGCATTAAAAGGTTTTCCTGATACCCCAGGATACCCCAACCTGTCTGCTCTCTTTGCTGTGAGTTTTTCTTTCACCTTGAACCAACTCTATATGTTTTACAACGTGTATAGGAGGTTGTGGTACTGAATTGTGAAAGATGCAACATAGTGAACAGGAGAATCAGAGAGATGTCAATCAGGTACCGTCTGTATCAGCACACAGTCCTGAGAGATCTAATCAAGGCTAATTAAATCACCTGTGTGGGTTGACGGCGGGCCTGCAGGGCCTTTAAACATCTGTAACACTAAACACAGGCAGCGCTTTGTAGGACAGAAGAGCTGATATTTCCTTGTGTATTACTTGTGAACACATTCTTTCAACAGCTCAACATTAGTGTCGCTTTAGGATAACAGAATAATTGCAGGTTGCAGGCTGAACACTGTTCTGATGTTTATAACACGTTACATTCATGTGGCCGAAGCTTTCGTCTCTGCAGTGAGAACATCCACACGCCACAGAGACGAGAGACGTCATCAAGATTGGATAATTGGAGGCTTCCTTAAAAACACAACTAAAAGCAAAATATTATATGTTCACAGTGAGGAAAAAACAAGTGACAAAAACAATAATTAGAGCTCAAATCCATTTACTGTGCTTTGTTCTTATTGTGCTGGTTTTGTGCATGCTGGCTCACTATCGCTGTCATGACTCACTGGTCGACTGGCTCATTGTGCTGCTCTTACGCTGTCAAACTGTGTGCTGTGAAAACGCTTGTTTAGCTCATTTCTTTAACTCGTCGTGTTGTCGGCTCGTCTTTGTCGAGTGCTGTTGGCTTCCTGTTTGTTGTGATAAAATACCGTGTTGGTAGCGATTTCAAGCTTTTTTACACGACGGATGTGTTCCTCACTCAACACTGTCACAGGTGTAATGACACTTAGACGCTGTTCAAAAGTCACAGTCAATTAATCATGTAACAGTGTCCCTGATCTGTGTGAGAACCAGCTCTGACACTCTGCAGCACAGTGATGTGTGTTAGGCCGTGGTGTTATCCTTGCTAGTCTGAAAGAGCCAGTTCACCTGTTTCATATAAATGTTTACTTTGTTTACCTTCCCTTTGAGTAAACACACATTTTGTCACCTTGCAGTAAACCTGCAGCGGGGAGCCCATAATTGAAACCTGTGTTTTTTTCACCTCCTCTAACTCGATGGAAACTCTTCACTCCTGAAGCGACGAGGGACTCGAGGAACAAGACTGCCGATGCAGCAGAATTCTTTGTCCTGTTTTTCACACAGAGCGAGCTATTCTCATGCCGTGTATTAAAACATGCCGCTGGCATATTTAGGGAGTCACACAGGCAGGATGTTACCTTGCACACTGTTATATTTTTAGTGGGATGTGAAGTTGTCTGTTTGCTCTCTGCAGCTGTTCACTAGTGGCTCACTTGTGTTGTGGGTGGATGATCTGTGTTGGTCAGATTCCTGTCTGAAGTGTGAATTACAGTGTTTTACTAAAGCATGGAAATATTCTTTACAAGCAATAAGGCTGGACAGTTAACCGTGTCATTATACTACAGCTCAAATGGGTGCTTGATAGATAGGATCTCATTGATTAGTTACATATTTAAGAAGTTACTCGTGTCCTTTGCCTGTTTCAGAAATAACAGTAACCTGTTAAACAAGCAGCTGCTGCACTTACAGATTCAGTTTTTAGAATTTCTCTTAAGAGACTGATCCATGCATCGTCTCAGATTAACCCTCCATCCATCCATCCATCCATCCATCCATCCATCCATCCGTCCATCCATCATCTATACCGCTTATCCTGTTCAGGGCCGCAGGGGGGGCTGGAGCCTATCCCAGCTTTCATTGGGCGAAGGGCGGGGTTACATCTGGACTGGTCACCAGTCAGTCACAGGGCATTAACCCTCAAAAAAGTAAAAAAAAATAAAACCTCCTATAATTGGACAACAGGAGCTGAAATCACTGCTGCCATCTGTCTTTGGCTGAAACACATGAGAACTAAAGTTATTCTTTGGCATGTGGACAGAAGACACAAGAACCTGATGGATAAATATAATGAAAGGAATGATCAACTTAACTCCTTGTCAGTCATTGTGCAAGAATAATATGTTTAATATCAGTGCATTACTATTAATTATTGCATATTTTAAATGTGGAGCTGATTTAACTGCTTTATATTCTGCTGGGTGGCTTCTGTTCAAACAGCAGTCGATGGAAAGTACAATCGCTTCCTCAGAAATTCAGTCAAAGTATAAATAAATACACAAGCAAAGTACATGACCTCAGTGCTATGTACATGTATGAGTTTCTTTCTACCACTGTTTCATGACATTATATCTAACTACGTTTTCATGGCTGGTCTGATGCTAGCAAAGCTGTGAATCACAGGTGGAGACGGAGTAGCTCCATATTTGACAGTCCTGGATTCTTCAGATCTTTTAAAGACTGAGCAGGTAGACAAGAGTGGACTGTAGCCGACAGGTGAGCCACAGAGTTCGTGTATGCATAAATACAGGGAGTATGGCCATTCCTGTTAGTTGAGGCAGGAAGTAGTTCTGCACTGAATTAATAGATCCAAAGAGTTGGCAATTTTCTTTTGAATGACTGATCAATTTATCATTGCGTCTCTACCTTTAAAAATGTGTCGCCATCAGGTGAGCATGTGGACGTCTTGTCCTCTTGAACAGAGTATCTTGTTGGAAGTGCGTCGGTTAAAGTGGGAACAAAAGCCCCCTCGAACCTGACAACCTCTGTTTGAGGAAAGGCCGCTTCATTTGGAGTTATGGACACACCCTGGTTTGCTCTTTGATTTTCCTGCTGCACCTCTGGGAGAAAACATTACAGGATGAAAGGCCTCACTATCTCCACTGCATCAGTGGATCTGCCCAGGGCCTCCCGACAACAGCCACGCTACCCAACGCTGCCACCGTCGCCTCCTGTTTTGCTGCATGTCCTATTTACTTATTTATTCGTCCCTCCTCCAACCCACCACTCACTTCTTATCTCACCCATTAAAATTAATCCTCGTCTAAAAATATCCACTCTTGCTCGTCAGAGAGGACGTAATCGAGGAGGAGATGGCCTCTCTCAATCTGCCGCGCTCTCACTGACAAGTGCTGAAGAATCTGTTGAGAAAGTGCTGCCACTTCTTCTTCCTGGAGGGACAAACACAACCTGTGTTTGTAAAGCTGAGGTCTGAATCACACACGGCCTCACTTTGTTTCCTACTGAGGCCTGATTGGGATTGCATGTCCCACTTAATGTTTGCTGTTTTTGAAGGACTGCGTGAGTTTGTTGACACATCACAAACTGTTGAATATGAATTTAGTGATCAGCTGTGTTCTGGGCTGTACGCACACTCACACACGTGTCGGTTGAATCAGATGTGGCTGTTCAGTACAAGGCTTCCAACATTTGTTCCTGTTCTTATCAGATCAGCACCACCAAAGTCCTGCATCAGCCTACGTCAGCATCGTGTTTTACCTGTAAGAAGCACATTAATCCGTCCTCTGTAGGCACAGGATTTCTCTGTCATTGTTTCAAGTCAACACGCCATCGTTTTTAACTTATTATTATTTACCAGGATAAAGGACGTTCGTCATCTGACGCCTGAAAACGGAGGAACAAGCAGAGCTAAAGTAAGCCGCTGCTTACCCAACGGGAACATCAGAAAGACCCTGATATTTTATGTTTATCTGTTTATTTAGTATTTTTACCAGATTCAATGTTTGGGTCTGCTGTCTGGGCTGCAAAAAACCTGTAAAAACCTCCGTTTTGTTTCCAGAATGATCCACGTGTTCTCTGCTCTTCACTCACTACAGAGCGCTCTCTGTAGAGGACTGTATGGAGAGCTTCGGCACGTCTTGGCTCATTTTCTCGGTGCTGTTAAACACACTGATGATGCTTGTTGTTTTGTTCAGCGCAGTGCATGATCGTACAGTGCTGGGTTAATGCCATTTAGTTACACACTGCTTTTGATTATGCATTGTTTACTTTGTTTAGTGAGAATGATCAAACACTATCTTTGTTAGACAGCATCACAAAATCACTAGATAGTGATAATGTAGGAAGTAGTGAGTGATTTTAGACACAGCCAGTGTTCATGATGAACACAAGGTGAGCACCGACAAACAAGCCGCTCAACATGAGCACGTGCTGCTCGTGGACGATTGATGTTGGGTCTCTGTAAATAATAAATCATCAGAGTGCAGTCTAGACCTTTCTGTGAAGTATCTAAAGATAACTTTGTTATGATTTGGTGCTATACAAAAATAACTGATTGATTGATCCTGTGCCTGCTGACAAGGACGGGAGAACGCTGATCTCTTTGCTTCATTCAGTGTTTTTACTCGTTTTTTTCACCAGCTCTGGTCGATAATTCTGCGCTCTGCAAAAACCTTGGAAACAAAGTTTGTAAAGTTAACAGCCCGTCATGTTGTCTGCGATCACGCAGCTGAAACAGTGCAGAGACTCGACTGAGTCTGCTGAGTCATCCCAACTCATGATTTGAATTGTTGACTTTTAGGGGGCGAGGGATCTCTCGTCCTACGGGTAGGACAAGCTAACTGGCAGTTAGCATGCAAAGGTAACTGGCGGTTAGCATGCTAGCACAAAGGTAACGTGATGCTGTCGGTGTTAGCTCGGCGGGGTGGGCGTGTTCTCGCACGAGAGAGTGAGAGTGAGCTTCTGGTGACGAAGAGCCCAGGAGGTGGGGCCCCGTCTGAATGTGTTGTTGTCTACGTATGATACGTTTAAAGACGAAGAAAACTCAGAACAGACACTTTGATATAAAATGTCTCCAGGTGATGACAAAGGGCGTTAAGAACAGACACAAAGAAACACTTAAAAAGCTCCGTCTTCTACCAGCTCCTGATTGTTGGATAGTTTGATGGCGAGCTGCTGCTGCGTGTCACTCTCCACCTTAAAGTTTCACACTGATACTAACACACTGAGGCAATGCAATCACAACGACCTGTGAAGCTGCTCAGGTTGGATAATAACTGCCCCCCTCCCCGTGTGTGTCTGTGTGTGTGTGACCTTGTGATTATGCCCCAGTGTGATGCTTTGGCCCGGCTGATTACCTGTCAGCAGGTTTTGTGCATCTGACACAAACACACACATACACACTGATCACCTCGCAGCAACAGACAATACCCAGTGGGCAGGTCACCACACCACTGCTGTTTAAAAGCAGCAGACGGGCACACACGTAAAAATGGGCCCATGCAAGGTCTGGAACATAGATTGTCTATTAAGGAGCGTATTAGGAGGACCCAGGGGTCTGACATTGAGACAGTTTGTGTGCCATTAGAACTGATTTTATGTTCTCTGCTGTCCAGTGATACTGAGTAAGAGCGCAGACACATGCAGGTGCACACAGACACAAACATTCATCACTCACTGAACCCTCCACCATGGGAAATTTGCCAGCACGAGGCATATTTGAGGAAACGAGCGACTCTCAGTCATTTTCCTGCCTCTGTGCAAGTGAAAGGAATGTGTTGGTATTTTCAGACGTGCAGTGATCAAACTCTTCGGACGTGCTTCTTTCTGGGACAGAAGTCTGGTTTAGAAGAACTCCATGACCCTCACCGATATTCATCTCTCATGATTGATTTCTATTTTAGTCCTCCTCATCGGGAACTTCAGAGCTCAGCATGTGTGACTTGTGTGTCGCCACATCAGTGGATTTGTGACGAGCTCAGTGAATAATGTTTTTCCCTTAATTAAAAGCAGGATTTTGGTTTTGTAGCGCATGTATGAGCTCAGTAACTGGCTGTTCATGCTGTGCACGGCAATGTCAGACACACTTTTATTAGTTTGATAGCAGGGTAGCACAGTGAGCATGGAGATGGTCTTTGACCTCTTGGATCTGGTTGAGGCGTCCTGTCTTGTCTTACGTAAGACTTTCACAGAGACTTTCCATAACATAAACTTTGGCACTCAGACGATGGGCACACATGGAGACTGCAGAAAGTCTTCTTGTTTTGTTTCCACGATTACTACGAGAAGTGTCCCTGGCTTTGGCTGCTAAAGGCTTAATGATGTTCACCTGCTGTGTCCACAGTGTGGTGTTGAGCAGGCGGCTCAGCAGGTCTATCAGAGCATGTTTTCTGTAAAAAGCAAGCAAAGAGTCTAAACAGCGAGGTGTGGCCAGTAAAAACAAAACGTACTTTAGTGCTCAGGGGAGCTGCAGAGTGAGAAACCAGCTCTCTTATAAAGTATAGTAAGTAAACTCACTTTTACAGAATCAGACCCTGACCTTTGACCTCTCAGCAGTGGGGTTCACACCAGCAACGAATGCTGAAGACGGCATAGAGACGAAACGCGCTCGTTACCCACATTAACGTGACTCCTCCATGATCCTGTGAGTGCCGGAGCGTTTGTTTTTCCACCGTGCACCCGACGCTGTTTTGAGACAAAGTTTGGACTTGTTCACGCTGCTGCTGCTGTACTCGTTCACACCAGCACCCAGCTAATGTGACATCTGACAACACACTGATTTTAAATGGAGGGAAAAATATCGTTTCTGACATAGAAACAGGTGGACCTTTCTCTGCTGATTTTGCATTATTATGATAAACCATAAAGTATGGTGGGACAAAATATCGATATAGCAGTATATCAATACAATAATCGATGGGCGCCAAATAACGGCATGTTGACTTATAGATATGTGGTGCTTTAAACAGCTTTCCCTGCGTTTTGACTCGTGTCTCTACCTCATGACTCCGCGATGGCGCTTATGACATGAAGGTAACGGAAACGGAAATGAATTGGCCGAAGGAGAAGTTAATTAGATTTCGTGATGTATCGTTATGATTGTCTTACAATCTATCAGTTATCTCAGAATCACTGTATCGTGATATGATGGTGTGCCACGCATCGTGAGTTACCCTGCGACTCCTCAGAGGGCTGCTCTTCAAAATGTAAGATTGTAAGTCTGAATATTTAACACTACTAAACAATATGCATCGATCCTAGCAGCTGATATATTGATCAGTCTGTAGGAGGAGGATTGACAGGAACGCTGAACATTGATAGGTGTAATTGTTACGGTTTAAACTCCACCTAAAGTCAAATATTTGATGATCAATAATACGCAGCGTGTAAATAAGTAGCAAACAAACAGCACAGGAGAATTGTACACCACAGTCATGCACTGAAGAGCCAGCCTTCTGTCTCATGCGTCTTTAATGGTTGTTGTTCACATGGTTACAGTGTTACATCAGAGCCGCGCTCGTGCAGCTCCAGGACAGTCTGAGGTTCAGGAAGGCGTTTCACATGACTGAGGCGGCAGCAGGAGGTCAGACCAAACTTGGTGCCCGTGGAGTTGTGCGGAGGACCTTTAGAAGTCAGGACCCTCTTTCTTCAGGTTCTTGTAGTCGGTGTTGACGGCCACAAACTGTGAAAGGCAGCAGGAATACATTTAAATCTGCTTTGCTTAAATTATATTCATCAGTGCTGTCTTTAGGAAGAGAAGAGGCAGGGGTGAATATTTTTACCCCTCCGAGTGCAAATATAGACAACACACTTATTTACTATGACACTATGATTGTTGCTCAGCTCTATTAGGACAGCAGTTCTCATGCACCACAGATGGATGACGTCTATATTGTGTGACAGCATACACATGTTCCCATATCACCACCATAAAAAGCACACATTTCTGCACCCGCACTGATCATATTTCCCCGTGTGTTCTTCTTGATTGGTCTGCCATTAAAACCCTCGCCTCCCCCCCTTCTCCCCCCCTCCCTCCTACTCCCCCCTCCTCATTAAGATCATTGTTTGGACTTCAGTGGAATTTCGATGTGAGACCTTTGCCTTGCTGTGGAGAATTAAACATGCCGTGTCCTGACCTTTTGTCGGCAGCGACTTTCATTCCACCGGCAAAGCAACGCGGCCTTGAAGCCGCTCAGAAAATCCTCCTTTTCTCTGAAAAACACATCATCCACATCTCCTCTTCAGGGAGCTGTCCGTTGTTTTCCTGCTCTCTTTTAGGTCAGCGTTGTTAATATTTTCATTAGTTTGTGTGTGGCTCTGGCCTTGTTGCAGAGGTAAGGCAAATTATTACAGACCTTTAAAATCTCCCGGTTCCATCTGCCTTAATTTGTTTTTGAAAGACTTTGTTTTACTTTGTTTGGACAGAAGGAATCCAGGAAGCCGCCGTGTTGATTTGAGATTATTTTGCTCGCACTGGTCGGTCCAAATCTATTTTGGTTTGAGTCATGATGAATGTGAGGTTTTCAGAGAATATAATTGAGGACATCGTTCTTGTCCAGATTAGTTTCCTGGCCCACATGATTGTTGTGAGCTGGCATGTGCTCTTATTTTGTGTGGAAAGGGGAGTACTACCTTGTACTGGTAGGTCGGGTCGAGCTTGTTCCAGGGCTCTGGGTTGTTCTTTTTGTCCAAGAGGCTGCACATGTGGAAAGAATCAGGACATGCAACAACAGGAGAGGAAGAGAGAAGAGAGCACATGAGAATGATAAAGGCAGACATGATGGAGGCAAATTGCACCATAAAGAGAAGCTGCAGAGAGGAGGAAGACAGAGATGTAAACAAACAGGAGTGGAAAGAAGACGGAGGAACAGAAGGACGGAGACAAAAGGAGATAAATCCATAGATGCTGGATGGAGACACAAGTTGGAAAAAAAGCAAGGTGATTATGAGACGAGGTGAACTCAGCCCAGTGACTTGGCAGTGCTCCGCTGTTCATTAACCAAAGTCTGGATTTCACAGCACTCCACTGTGTCTGTCCATCCTCTCCCCTCCTCCTCCTCCTCCTCCTCCACCTCTCCCCCCCCTCTGGCAGCACGTCAAGCAGCAAATGCACAAACAAAGAGAGCGAGAGGCTGATGACAGTGCGGGCACGTCTCCCCCTCTCCCTCCATTACCACAAACACAACACGGCCTCTGAGGGAGAGGAAACCACTGACCACAGCACTCATCCCCAGCTGGTGATGAGGTCAGGCGTTATGGCCGACCCTCAGAACAAGTGTCTCTGTGTGGCCCAGAATAGGACACAAACAGCGCACATTTACTGTTTAGGTGCAGTCACTGAGTTCAGTGGGTTTGTGGAAGCTTTGAAATGTGACAATTTGTTACAGCCAGTTGCATTTCTGATGAACTCTAACACTTTTTATATGGCTAATGAAAAAAAGGTTTGTTGTGATACTAGTAGACAGACAGACATGCAGGGCACTCGTATGGACGGAGCTCGTGTCCAGTAACAGTTTTCTGCTTCATGAATCGAAACCTTTTTCAGATCTGGTCTAATTTATTTTCACTCTTAACATTTGTTGTTAGGCTCCACCTTTAAACTGAAATCTGTTTGAATTATTAACAGATATTTGATCACATATGTTGAACATGAAGGAAGATAAAAATACACGACAAAATCAAAAGTGATGTTTTTGAGCTTTGCAACATGAACACGTTTATTTTCTATCTGTAAATTGTCCCGTTCATTATAAAAATCTTTAATAAATAATAAATAATATAGATATTTATATAATAATAAATATCCTTTTCACTTATTGAGTGACCTTCTTTAAGAAATCTTCATCTTGTTTTGCATTAAAAACGTAAAGCGCATTAGGCTGTTCGTAAATCGTGACGAGAAGAGGACCATAACAAATAAACGTTTGATTATACGAACTCTGATAAATATTCTAAATTTGAATATATAACAGAATTGTTATTAAAAAAACCCCCAGATATTCAGTTATTACTATTAATATTAGATTTGAAAAAAAATCAGCAGTACTGCGGCGGTCTCGTGTTCTCTGTCGGCGCTCTCTTGCATCACAGCGTCACTTACGTTCGTACGTTCTCACTCACGTTCGCATACGTTCATATTTAACTTTTGTTGAGCTGAAACGAGCTAATAAAAGAACCGTGAGGTGATGATGGCAGAGAATACAAATCC
Organism: Semicossyphus pulcher; assembly: GCF_022749685.1. NCBI lineage: Eukaryota > Metazoa > Chordata > Actinopteri > Labriformes > Labridae > Semicossyphus > Semicossyphus pulcher. Next base: position 965,443 of record NW_027211704.1, read on the forward strand.
CAGCCCCGGCCGGAGAGAGAGAGATTCTCAGCCCCAGCACAGCAGACAGGTAAAGGTATGTTGATGCTTCTGTCACAGCTCGCTCGGAGCGCTGACCGTCTGTTCTACCGTAACCAAATGATTTTATGTGTTTATTTTGCACCGTGTAGGAAGCCTGAGTTGATCTTTTGAAAGGCATGTTTATGTTAAATAAATAAAAAAACAAAGTAAGTTTGTCTCTTGTTGTATCGTTTCCCCTCTTGTGGACATATTGAGCAAAAATAGATGAACTACAGAGACACAGACTCCCTGCAAGCGTGGCCTCAGAGAAATGAACTCGCTCCGGCTTGCAGAGCTGTCGAGGACAGTTTTCATGTTTTCCAGGAAAAGAGACGGTCAGCGTGAATGTGCCGCCTTAATGAGCCTCTTATGTGAACAAATCTGGCTTTTATCGCCAACCTCAGTCAAGTTTAGAAAATAGAGATTCTGTCAAATCTGACAGCATCAAAATCAAGATGGTGGATCACTACAATGACTACAAGCGTACTCAAATTAAGATCTTACCTGACATGAGGTCCTCTCGCCAGACGGATCAGGTAGAGGCTGGCCCCTGTGATGCCCACAGTCAGGAAGAAAAACTGAGGGATTAACTGTGGAAAAGAGAGCAGAGAAGGGCAGAGGATAGAGGAGACGGGAAAAGGAGAGGAGAGAAGGGCAGAGGATAGAGGAGACGGGAAAAGAGAGCAGAGAAGGGCAGAGGATAGAGGAGACGGGAAAAGAGAGCAGAGAAGGGCAGAGGATAGAGGAGACGGGAAAAGGAGAGGAGAGAAGGGCAGAGGATAGAGGAGACGGGAAAAGAGAGCAGAGAAGGGCAGAGGATAGAGGAGACGGGAAAAGGAGAGGAGAGAAGGGCAGAGGATAGAGGAGATGGGAAAAGGAGAGGAGAGAAGGACAGAGGATAGAGGAGACGGGAAAAGGAGAGGAGAGAAGGGGGAGAGGATTGAAAAGATGACAAAAGAAGAGGAGGGGAGAGGATAGAGGAGAGGAGAGAAGAGGGAAAGGATTGAAGAGATGACGATAGAGGAGAGATAGGTAGAGGAGAGGAGAGAATGTGGAGAGGATAGAGAAGGGGGGAGGAGAGATGAGAAGGGGAGAGGATAGAGGAGAGATAGGTAGAGGAGAGGAGAGAAGGGGAGAGGATAGAGAAGGGGGGAGGAGAGATGAGAAGGGGAGAGGATAGAGGAGAGATAGGTAGAGGAGAGGAGAGAATGGGGAGAGGATAGAGGAGAGATAGGTAGAGGAGAGGAGAGAAGGGGAGAGGATAGAGAAGGGGGGAGGAGAGATGGATAGAGGAGAGGAGCAATGCATTAGTCCCAGACCGCAGAGACACATGAAGGTAAACAAACATATTCCATCAAGTGGTTGGCTGTGATATGTACCATGAACATACACCTGTGAGAAATACACACACAGTCTCACACACACACACACACACACACACACACACACAAACACGGGTAGTTGTTATTCCTGTTTTTCCTCTCCCTGCCCTCCTCCATATGCATGAGGCCCAGGCCATGTGTGCGGCGGCTCACTGTCAGCCTGGGTTGAACGGGCAAGGACGCAGTGGAAGAGAGAGCTGCAGCATCTCTGTATGTGTGTGTGTGTGTGTGTGCCAGCCTCTCCTCCTCTACACTATACCTGTCAGACTGAGCGACAGCATCACACACACACACACAAAGCCCGACACACACTCACAGCCTCAGCACTCAAACACACACACACACACACACACACAAGCGTAGACACACTTTTATTTGATGTTCTGAGGTGTGATGATGACAGGAATTAAAATAGAAAAGCACATTAAGGGGACAGGGGGATAATGTGATATGTCATCTTAAACAGCCAAAGCTTAGCTGCGTCAATCCTCTCACCGCGCAGCATCTATTCATCAACACTTTACTGCCACAAATCTGCTATGAGATTCTCTATGTATGAGACAGAGAGAGAGAGAGAGGCACGCCATGAGTGAACAGCTGTTCTCAGCCCACACAGATCCAGTCAAGCTGTAGAGAGCTGACAGTTTGATCAGGTTGAACTGAAGGATGTCTCTGCTCAGCTGTATCCAGACATCTGTCTTCTGTCTGATTGCGTTGCCACTTGCTTTGTAGTTGATTAGGAGACGTCTTGTGATGAAACTTTAATATCCGCTACATACTCAAACTACACAGCACACAACTACTGGACAACTCTTATACTCAAGTAATCAGAAGCCCAAGTGCCAACATGTGGTTTGACAGCAAACCGCGTTTAAGTCAGCATTAAAGCTGTCAGGACTCTGAGTGTGGATGAAGCTAACTATTGTTTCGAGTGCTGACTCTAATGACTCTGAATCTAGGGTCAAAGGGCAGTATGCTTTCAAATTTCGATGATCTAAATCAAAGCAGGATCGGAAACGTTTCAGTATTTCTTTCTTTTACCTTCTGAAATGTTTTATTTTCTGTAGTCGTGCAGAAATAAGCAAAGACGAAACAGGGCAGCTTACTGCTAGCTTACAGTGGTCACGAGCCTACCCTGTAAGACTTCAACAACTACTTTTTAAAGGCTCAAAATCTTGCAGGTTTTCACCCCTATTCCTTAAAAAGACAGTAAACAACATTGTTTACATGGCAAATGAAGATAAAACTACAACTTGTATAACCGTTTAAATGCGGCATAGTTGCATAATGCAGAAAAAAAATACAGAAAATCTATTTCTTCGTATTCTTATATGAAAATCAGATCATTTTTTCTTCCTGTAAAACAAAATATCACGTGTGCTTACGTAAGCTAGTACCAACCAATTTCAACCAATAATATCATGACATCCACCTGTCAATCAATCTGCAACATTTAGCCGCAGAGCACCAAGAACGCTCGGTCAGTTAACTAGCTACTGCGCTGTGGAGAACGTCTGTCTACGCCCACTTCTCAACGATCAAATCAAATCCCTCTAATGATATGTCCCGCCTGCATGTCCTGTGTCACTCGAAGATACGTCACGATACGGAAGCTAGATACTCTCGAAATGCCGTTCCAGCTCGACTTTAAGGAAATATACCAATCACTGATTCTCAGTGGAACCCTAAAATCCTGCACAGGACAGACAAAAGGGGCAATGACATGCACTCACATTCGACATCCTGAAACCAAGGGCTGTTTTTTGATTCAAAACTCATTAAAGCCTGGGGGAAGTAAAATGTTTCTGAACATCCCTCACACCACAGGAACATCTGGCTAGGTGATCTTTAGAACCATCACATCGGGCCGCTTAAGCAGTTCTTGGTTAAAACAAGCTAATTGATCAATTGACTATTGACTGTTTTCAGCTCCTGTCGACTGTCTGAATCGTGTTCCCTCCCAGCAGCACAGTTTTATCTTCAGGTTCACTGTGCACTTGAATGCACACGCACATGCTAACATAGACTCACAAGTGTACAATGCACACATGTTGTAGGCTGACAGCAGACCCTCAGCTTACATCATTGAAGTACAAACAACCACGCGTAAACACACACAAGCAGGTCAGCTTTGATGACTGACATACACACACACACACACACACACACACACACACACACATACACACACACACACACACACACACACACACACACACACACACACACACACACACACACACACACACACCAAGTAAATCACAAGACAGGCCTGTGTGCAGGGAGCTGTCCACTCCCTGGTGCTGATATCTTCATACGCTTCCACACAAGTGTGTGTTTCACCTTCCACCACTCGGCCTGACCGATATAGGAAGTGTTTTATACTCGCTGGGGTTCGATTCTGTTGCTGGCCTTATTACTTTTCTGGTACACAGCCAAACCAACTCTGTCAATCCATGAATGTGGGTCACCCTCTGCATAGCTCTGAGGCAAGTTAGAAAAACAAGCATGGACAGCTTCTGTGTCTGTCCTTCTCTTTCTGTCTTCTTTTATTATGACAGTGATGAAGCTAATGAACACATTAATGATTTAATATTGTGCAGACGGTCCTTTTAAAAAAGAAAACATCAGTATTTATAGTTTTATTTGACATGTAACAAAAGAATCAAAGGTCCACTGACTTGCTTTAAGAGCTTTCAGTTCCATTGCCCAGCCGAGCTTTTATATTCTGTCAAGGTTTCTGTGACAGATATTTAACAATAGGACTGCTACTGATGTCTGCAAATATTTTCTGTAATTACTTGACCTATGGATTTGTCAGTAAATGAAAATTGTGCCGAATGCTGAATGCTATGGTGACACTTTATAACTTATAATCACATTTTGGAGAAATAATAAAAATATACATTTTTACACTGATAAGAGGAAAAGTTTAAGTTATTAATCATATCATAACATACATGGATGCAATGCGACCTACCCCTGGGTGTTTCTTTGCATGCTGAAACATCGTCCTAATCATCTTTACTTTTCTTCCAAAAGCAGCTGTGGATGAAGAAAAGCTGACAGCTACAGTCTGATGGATGTGTCCATGTGAGTGAATGTCTCTGTGCAGATTTACAGACAGAGCTGTTTGTTAGCTGAAGTAAAGTATGTTGGACAGAGCAGTGAAACCTGTTGCCAAATCTCCCCTCCGCTCTGTCCCTCTCCCTCCCTCCCATTGGACAACTGAGAGGGTCAGAGGGGACGGGGAGGAGTGGGGGGAGTGGGGGGAAACAGGGTGAGACAGTACTAATCCTCATAATCACATTTGTTGAGGACAGTGTGTGTTTCCACCGAGGCTCATTGGGTACTCAGCGTCCTCAAGTGTTACACAACAACATAACAGCAGATACTGAGACTCAGATTTGTGCTGCCACATCAGACACACTGACAGTTTTCAAGCATTTCAGCAGTGCAGCCTTAAAAAGTCCTATAATGGCTTCATCTTAAGACTTCCATCCAGAGTGCAGCCATTGTTTTATATAGTTTCATGTTATATTGTTGTTTCTAAAACGACGAGTCGCTGTTTTTATGGGCAACAATCAGTCTCAGACTTTGAAATCGTCCCCCAGCTGCGATTAGACGATGCTGCTTTTGCAGAGCATCCTCAGTGTAAGTAGGAGGAAAGTAATAGCGGCGTCCAACATGTCCCTGGGGTCGAGACCTTTGTACCGGCCATGATAATGGCAATTGATTAGTCAGAGAAACAGCGCCTGCAGACCTTACAGGTTCCTTAACAGCACTTTGCTACCTAATGCAATTAGCAGCAAAATGCTATGCTGTGCAAAACGCAGCGGTCATTACTATTCCTTACTTAAGGTGCCCGTCGTGTTCTCACCATTTATCATGCTTAAGTGGATCAGGCAAAGTGGTTGCATTTTTAGAAAGCAAGTGTTCTCTCAGGGACGGCGAGTCAGTCCATGTGTCACTTTGATCCTGACTGAAACACTTACTGGACAGTTTGCTTTGTGTTTCTGCTCCCTGACATTCATGGATGATCTCAGGACCTTGGTGATCTTCTACATGTTCCTCCAGTCCCACCATGAGGTCAACTTTTTATTGTGAAATGTCTCAACAGCTATTGGAAGCATTGCAGACATCCATGGTGCCCAGATGATGAAGAGTCCTGATGATGCTGCTAATCACTGATTGACAAAGTTTTCACTTATCCAGCAAAATGCTGTAACATAAGAATTATTAACACAGAATTATGGACCGATGTTTATAGTTCCCAGATGATGATGATGATACCCCCATCTCAGAAACCCATCAGCTACCGCCTGACCACTGTGTAGCCTCGGGGAGCGACGGGCAACTTTTCGGGGCATCAGGTGTAGCCAGTTAGCGATAATGACTTCTGTGTTCAAGACTGACTTGCAACTTAAGAAACAGAAATGGAGTTGGAGTTGAGATACATCGTCCATAGCAGTACTTGCATGCACACATCTGTTCACAGAGGTTTATAAAAGCTAAGTTGTTGTCAGGTGACTGCCGATGGGAGCCGGGATGTCATTAAGCAGGTTCCCTTCCGCCCCTTTAGCATGCAGCCAAAGCCTGCGGATGGCTGATTGGTCAATACAACTCGGACTACAAACGGAAACCAGAACACTTGCAGTACCAATATCCGGTTCTGCACCGTCATTGGTTAAAATGTGATTTGTACTTTGCTTCATGATCTGTTATCTATAAAACTACTACTAAATACTTTTACAGCTAATTAGCCAACATTAGCTAGTAACATGCTAAGCTAATATGGTGAACATAGTAAAAAACATACCGGATTAGCATCAGTGTCCTTGCACGCATGCTGACATTAGCATTTAGCTCATACCACTGTTCTTCAATACAGCCTCACAGAGCTGTCGTGGCCTTCGCCTTGATAAACCACAATCACAACTTAGCACAAGTTACCCCAAAGTTATCACAAAGACGTTATGAGACGTGACACTGAACGAGACTGTTGGATGAGGTTGTTGTTGCTCTAAAGGAATAAAAGATGTTAAAGAATAAAACAGGAGCACTCTGTAACTTTGGTCTAAACCTCATTTAACTATCCAAACACTAAACACACTGTTATCTCCAGTCGCAGCCTGTGGGATGAATATGAGTAAAGAGGATAACCCATCCTTCAGCCATGTGTAGAGGCTCGGTTTACACAGCCTGCCTTTTTCACGATGTGCCCCCGTTTTACCCGACTTTAAAATTCTGTTTACACTGTGAAAGTTGTCCAATATTTGGGAGTGATTTATGCTTCAGTACCTTTATCCTGCAATCTTGTGAGTAACCGTACCGTGTTTTACCTCACGTTTGTCAGTGGACCGAACGCTGTTTCTGTGTACCACATGACAAAAATAATGGGTGCCATTTTTCTCCCAGCAAGGATAGAGAGATTGATGAAGGTTGATGGAGAAGGAGAGGTGTTCAGCAGAAGCGGATGGGGGGGAAACGAGATGCATTAAGACGAAAGAGGAGAGAGAAAAAGTCAATACATGCTCTCCCCTCCCTCGTCGTTCCCTCCATTGTTCCCAGTAAAGATCACAGGCGAGTGTTTTAAAAGAAGAGGCAGCGTGCAATATCCATATGTGTTCCCTCTGGTGATGTAGCTAAGAGGCAGAGTGCCTTTAATGAGATTTTCTGGGTAAGAATGGAGACTGTAGGCTGGGCCTGTCTTCAATCCTGACCCCACCCCCAACCAAGCCCACACCACGTTTATCTGCTGCTGCATGGAAACTTAAAGCAGCTACAGTGAGCCTTTTATGATGAGTATAGTTTTTGTTTTATTCCTTATGATTCTTTTCATCCCCCAGATGCATCACCAACGTCCTGCTTGGTATCTGGATGGATTTTTTTTTGTAATTGTAATTAATGAAATGCCTTTATTGTGAAAAGGGTAAATGGACTACACCTCTATAGCACCTTTCCAGTCTTGTGACCTCTGAAAGCACATTTAAACTACATGTCACACTCACCCTGTCACACTCACCCTGTCACACTCACCCTGTCACACTCACACTCACTATGTAAAGTGCCGTCAGTCGGTGTCAGTCAGTACTAATCTGGCTCTGCATTCAGGAACAGTTTGTGGCTCCATGTCTTGCCCAAGGACACCTCGACATGTGACTGTAGCAGTCAGGGATCAAACCACCAACCTTCCCATTGAGAGATGACCGACTCTACCACTGAGCCACAGCCGCCCCAGTCGGTGGTGTTAAATTACAGAGTTGAATCACTCTGACTCTGTAGATAACTTTGGCTTTACAGAGCTTCTTGTTTTTAAAAGGCACATTCACACCTAAAGTCCGTTTGTTTGAATCAAACACCAAATTGTCCCAAAGTCCCATTTAGCCTCGAGTTCGGTTTGTGTTCACACGACAGCTTTTACCAGCGGACCAAATGTTCAGATGCGCGGGGAAACTGCTCTCTGATTGGTCAGAATTTCCACGTGGGAAAACTCCCTGAAGTAAACAAAGCGAGAGAGCACACTGATCGAGCACACTGATCGATCACACTGATCGAGCACACTGATCGATCACACTCAGCATGATCGCAGACTTTCATGTTTTGTTGTTGAGTTTTTAACTTTAACCGACACCGTTCCACAGATCGATCAGTTCCTCTCTCCTTTAGTTTTTCAGTTTGAACACCTCCGTGTTCTCGTGCGTTTCCACAAGCGTTTTTGTTTGGTCGCTCATATTTCTTTTTCCTCATTGCTCCCCCACGTCTGTCCTCTGCTCGTCTCGTGTCTCTGCAAATGTCAGCACCTGTAAACTACAATGCACAGTTTAATGTTTGTTTCCTGTATTTGGTCCTTCTTTAAGTCCGTTTATGTTCTCACCAGAATCGAACCGTGGACCGAGACATGTCTTTTCTAGCGGAACACGGTCCGGTTGTTTGGTCCGCACCAGAGTTTCATTCCGCTGTTCACACCACCTAAATGAACTGCACCGAGGGGACAAACGCTCCAAGGCTGGTGTGAACCCGAGCATCCGCCTGCAGGCTCTGATTAGGGGGGTTTAACATATGATCTCATCACTCCTCAAATTTCTGCGTGTAAAATAAATCTGCGAGGAGTGATGAGGTCGGAGCCCAGACGCCAATCACCAGCTGTGTTCTGCTGCTGCGACAAACATTTCAAACTATTACAAACGCGAGTTGTCTGACTGAAATGTTTTTTTGTGGACCGTTGCCACAAACACAATTCAAGATGGCCGCCTAAGCTGCTCTATGTCTGCTCGCTGTGTAAACAAACAGCCGTGTAGTTTACCAAATCTCCTGACAAGGTGTTCAAGGTGTTGTTTCTGCTGCCCCCCAGTGGCCAGAGAGTCAGTTTAAGCTGTTAACTTTATCTCGCTTTATTTCTCCGTGTCTGTCCGTCTTGCTCTCTCCGTCTCACAGCGATGAAACAGTTGAACAAATCTCCACACTTGGATGACTACACACTTCACTACAGTGAGGGCATGCAACCTGCTGTATCTCAGACATCCACCACATGACCCGACACACACTCAGGAGTCCTATAAATTTTCAACAAGTTTTTCTTTGATTCCCTGGAGAGCGGTGGGAAGCCGTGAGCCCCCTCAGTGACATGACTTTGAAGCACCTGGGGAATACAGCAGCCGTATCCAAACCCACAGAGCCACCCTGTACAGCTAAGTGGTGACCCCAACACGACCCCTCCTGGATAGCTTCCGAATAATAGATGACTGTGTTACACATTTCTCTGTTTGTGATTGTGGCTTGTGATTTTACACAGATTGACTGTGACTGAGCGACTGAACTTTAACCTCTATTTTCTCCTCAGGTATTGGACGCATGACCACGGGTGCCACTATTAAATTCTAGGCCCAGTAACAAGCTGAGACAGGACGTGTAATTTGCACTGAACAAACGAACAGGAGGAGCAGCTTCCTGATTCGGCGTGTTCACTTATTTAAAATGTTTTATTATTTAAACTCTACGTTTAAAAACTTGGTGTCTGGACAAAAACAGGAACTTCATGAAAAGAGAACGTTTCCAACACTGAGTTTTGTGTAGTGCAGTATCGCCGTCTTAAATGGACCCCAAAGGAGTATTTCTCCCGCTGTCCTCTCAGAGCAGCAACAGGACCTGAGATGATACACTGTCTGGTGTTTCTTTGTTTCACCTGTAATATCAGGCCCTACGTTTCCCAAAGCTGCAATCATTCCAGTGCAGACTACAACACTTGAGCTGTGAAGATATTGAACTTGTTGTCTCCAGTGTGCGTAGGGAAAATAAAGCTGAATGTACATTACATAATGTGTTGTGTTCAGGCTGGAGAGAACACGTTCTTCAAGGTTATAATGTTACATCCCCACATTAAACCTTTGTTAGAGAATGTGTTGAGTTGTGTGCTTATTGTTTCCAACAACGTTCAGACCTGAAGAAACCTTAAATGTCTTCAAGGTAACGGAGCTTCTTAGTTTGGGTTTCCTGTCTTCTGGGGAAACACCAGACATTTGCGCTTCTCCCACAGCGGCGTAACGAACCTTCGATGTTACGCCGCATTTACCATTTTACATTGGACCAAGCAAAGCTTCACACACACACACACACACACACACACACACACACACACACACACGGCGCTGTTCCACTCTGCCGGCTCCGTTGTTTACACTGACTCAGTTTCGCCTCTATAGCTACCTCCGATGTCGGCTCGGAGGTGGAACGACTTCGCCCCATCATTCCGCCTCCGTGTGTTTTACATAAAAGATAGATAGAGGTAACGGGGTAATAATCCGGCCTTGAACTGTTACAGGGGCTAAAGCGAGAGAGGAAGTCACTGCACTGTTGATGTTAGCTAACGTTACTTGTGGCTATTTCTTTAGAATAAATGTTAAAACATGGATAGATGTTATTGTAGTGGTTATTTTTGTCCCCATTGTTCTTATAACCGCTGCGGCGGCTGAGCAAAGATGTGTGACTCGACACATCCGAGAAAAACAATGTCCAGAGAAAAACGCTCCAAAAAAAAGACGTATTTATTATTAACAAAAAATGTGAACAAACCTCAGAAGGCTAAATGTATATCTGAATAAGGTTTCTTAAGATACACCTAGGACCCCACGAGATGGGGTCAACTCAGACAACAGAAATGAGTAAATACAAACAATGATGGTGGCTCCTACACATCCGGCCCCTAAATGTTTTAGGCTTACCACTGAGCAATTATTTATTAAAACTATTAAAGGAGCCAACATCTACTGTAGTAGTACAAAATAAAGTCACTTATCCATGATGCTGTTTACGTCCCTAACAATCTCACCTTGTCTCCAGGACTAAAAACAAAAACACAACCTCGTCTGTGAACCTGATTTCTGAGTCACAGTACTTCAACTCCCATGATCCCACGGTACTTCACGGTGTCATTAAACCGTGACTTTTATTGTTGGACTTAAAAGACATTTAGCCGTAGAAATAACATGCTGAGCAGTCAGTCTGGTTTATACTATAAATATTACACTTAATGAATGTTACACGATCATTCTGAAAAACATTTCTTAGTGTTCAGTATAACACCACCTTTCACAGAGCGGGACAGCTACACACACCACTGGCTGTATAATGTATCAGATACAGAGTCGTGTGAGTAACTGTATGAAACAATCATTTGATTAAACATGTGAAATCCTTGTTTATTGAGTTGTTGTCCAGCAGAACGTCCCGCTGAGAACGTCTCGGTCCCAATGAAACAAAGATCTGAATCATGAAAGAGGAAAATCTCTTTCGAGTTGTTTGTTTTTGTTGTGTTTATTAAGATCAGTCGATTCTTTGATCAGTCAATCAAAAGGACATTTGAGACGACAATTTTGAGAATTGATTGTTCGACTCAATTTTCATGCGAAAGACCAAATATTATTTTCTATCTTTTAAACAGCACAAGTTGTTTCATTTTAATAAGTGACTGTGAACAGAATGCGAACAGTTTGCGGCTGTGAGGCATCGTTATTTTTATGTTATATATAAACACATGACGATGGGGGCGCTGCTTTAGCTCAGCTGGTACAGGAGGCGCCTCATGTTCAGACACTACAGTCCTTGATGCATTGATCGATGGTTTGATTCCCGGTCTGTGACCGTGTAGTGGATCTCATCCCCCTCTCTCTCCTCCCCATATTTCCTGTTTCTCTTCAGCTTTCCGATTAAAAAGGACAAACACGTCCAGTCGTTCCTCACCTATAATCACCTTAACGTGACTTAAGCACCATGTATGTAGTCCTACGGCAAACAGAGCAGACGTATTAATAGTATCTGTCGTAGTAACAGCCTGAGCTCTGCTGCCACACTGAGAGATGAACTTCTTTTTCCTTTTCAGAGAAGTCTTGGCCAAGAATCACAAAGCAGAAGACGAGTGGAGAGTGCGACATCTGTGGGGAATTATCCATCTGCGAGTGATCTCATTTCAATTCCTAACCATCAGTGCACATGTAAGAAAGTCGTAGTTAGACTGTGGCCATCGTTGTTTGCGATTCCTTCGAGCAGAAGGTGGAAGAGAGAGTTGTTCTTAAAGCAGACGGCATCTCGGCTAATAACCATGTGTGAACGTAAGCATGAAAAACAACACAATCTGTTTCCAAGTTTTTGGAGGAGTGAAAAGTACCAGTCACCACCACTGACAAATTGTTTCTGTACACAGCGGCACACACACTTACACACACGTTTTACATCTAACAACAGGCACATCCACAGAAATTACAGGACTCTGTGTTACCGCGGTCTGGCAGGGCACTTGTTTTTATTATTAAGTGGCACAGTAGCGCGTCTGAAACCCTCCACTATGAGCAGCAGCCACCGCTGAGGTTTGGATGATGGTCACGACTTTGTGTGCCCAAACTCAGTCCCACGAGCTCTGCAATTGCTTTGATGCATTTTTCAAAAGGGCTGTGACATGAATGCCAAAAACACACAGCTCCCAATTCCTCCAGACAGCACACAGTATCCTCCCCATTCCTCCTTTGTCACATTTTCTTTGCCGTAGTGGAATTTTTTGTAACAGTAATATAAGTTCTGTGGAGAAAGGCCTATACTGTACCTGCACGGTGCCAGCTGACAGAACAGAGGCAGTGCTGAACTTCTGTTTGGGTACGCTTTGTAATGAAACTCTCTCTCTCTCCTCCTGCTCTCTCTCCTCTTTATCTCTGTCTCTATGTTTTGTAGGTTAGACCTGATTTTCTGTAGGTTTGTGTTTCTGCAGGCAGAAATACGCCTGGAATACCTGGATATCGTCTCATCGTCATATCCACGTTGATTTACAGCAGTGTGTCATTTTTAAAACACGTCTACCACTGCTTTACACCTGTATGATGATGTTAAGGTGACACTTGTAGCAAATAACCCACAGATAATTTTTTAATCATTATTTAGTTTTTTCTTGCCGACAAACTCTCACAGCTTTTTTAAAAAATTACAAATTAATTGAAATGTTAAAAAAGGCAGTTTCTCTGAGCTCAGACTCTGACAGCTGTTTCACTTTCACAACACACTCTCAGGGAGCTAACGTGCACACCTCTTCTCCAGTACACGATACATTGCTCACCAAATGTTTTTAGCTCTCCTGCCCATGAGGTCAGAGGTCAGAGATTAAAAGACAGGAGGAAAGAAGGAAGGATAGCAGAGTTGTGCAACTTGTTTAGTTTCTATGAGAAAAACAAACATGGAGGTTTTGTCTGCACACCTGATCCTGATGCTGCACACCGCTGCACGTTTAAAGACTATTATTACTATCAGTCTGTGTTCCTCACCTCCGACTGAAGCGTGTCCCGTGTGTCTGCTTGGGAAAACATGGATGCTCACAAAAAATGTTTGTGTAACAAGTCTCTGAACTTCACACGCATCTTATAGATTAGATTAGATGCAACTTTATTGTCATTGCACAATCACAAGTACTGAACAATGAAATCCAGTTTAACGTCAAACAAGAAGAGACGCTGAGTCTCGCGTTGTGCACGCGCCGCCGTCTCACATCTACTGAAGCAGCTGATTTAACAGGAGGCTACAACATCATGCTTGCAAAGGCTCCTGTCAATCAAAAATCAACTGATAGAAATACGGCAACTTCAAAGTTGTCACAGCAGGTTTCACAACACAAACACGACGTAAAGTAAAGTTAATGTACAGGTAATTCTTCAGTGTGTGTGCAGCCTCATCGCTGTGACAGCAGGTGACCCTGTCGCTGCACTATTTCTGCGTGTCCTGGTTTGTCATGAAATTGTATTAAATATAAAAAAGACATAAATGTATCTGTTACTATATTGAAAATCTTTTTTTTTAATGGGACACGATGATGTCGCTTCTATCCAGGAATATCTGAACAGATGCATTTGGCAACAGTGATTAATCGATAACAATCAATGCTTTGAGTCATCATGTGATCTTACTGACAGGCAGGGGGGTGACCAGCAGCTGTAAGAGCGATGTAAGGAAGTATTATCACCATTGTTGTGTGCAGCTGTGTGACCTTACACGTATCGTAAAATAAGTATTCAAATATTTATGGAGCACAAGGAGAAAGCGGCTGATCGGCTCGCCTCCACCTCGCTGTAGTTGCTGCTTTCGTCCATGAAGACAATGATGTGCTTAAAGCTCAGCAGCACCTCCTGTTTGTTTCTAGACTTCTTTATTACCTGGGTGTGAGAATTACTTCAGTGCTCATCTGAACGAGACAAGACGTACAGCTGTCTGACATAAAGGAGATGTATTCTTGTTTAGTGGCCAGAAGTGTAGTTGTTAATGAATGCTGATGTTGCTCTGTGGTTGATTGACAGTTTGATAAAAACCTTACCATAAAAGGTCACGAGTCACTTTGTCCAAGTCTAACAACAGCTAATGTTTATGATCTACTGTAAACCAACAGATCCCTCTGGCCCATCAGCTCAGTGTCAGTGTGACCTAAGTCAGTAATGTTAACGTCACGTGGTCAACAATCAACCTGTAACCTCACCTTCAGCCTCCAGTCACGTTCATAATCAACGAGTTTCAGTCTGAAAACACTGCGTCTCTGCTCGGACATGATGTGTCCATGTTGAGTCTTGAGCTGCTTTAAAGGTCGAAGAAGCAGGATTTTAAAAAATAAAACTTTTACAAATATGATATAAATCATCACGTCTACATGTGTGTTGGTGAGTGTGTGTGCAGACCCTTGTGCGACCCTTCCCTCTGCATCTATTCTGATGTTTTGCTTTGTTTTCAGGAGGGGCGCTGTCGCGGTTCTCTGAGCCAATCACAGCGTGCAGGTGAGTGTGGGAGTGGTTCAAATTAGCAGCTGGGCCCCATTCAGACCGGCCAACATGGTGGAGCGATGCAGAGCTGGCCTTCTTTCTGTTGGACAGGTAGGTGCCTCAAACTGGGTAGGACAAGCTAACCGGTGGTTAGCATGCTAGCTCAAAAGTAACCGGCTAGCGCAAAGGTAACCATGATGCTGTCGGTGTTAGCTCGGCGGGGTGGGCTTGTTCTCGCAGAGTGAGAGTGAGCGTCTGGTGACGAAGAGCCCAGGAGGAGGGGCCAGTTTGTTGTTGTTGTGTTGTTGACAAGATGCAAGAAAAAATCCTCCTTCTGACCTTTTTACTTTAAATAAATCGTCTCTCCTTCAGCCGTGTAATGAAAATAAAGTCTGTTGATCCTCAAACACTTAAAAAATGTGAATTCACAAAGTGTTCGAAGGTAACAGTTTCACACCTTAACTTTTACAGGAACTACATTTTCTTGCAGCTTCTTCAGCAGCATTAATGTAACACCTGTCTTAGGTAAGGAACGTGTGGAGGGAAGAACGCTTGTGATCTCTAACAGCACAAATACTTCCCCCTCCACAGATGCAGCATGAGGCACGTATAAAGTGCCTGCTATTGTCAGTGGGGAAACTCTCCACAAGCATTATGGATTGACTTGAGCGTCATAAATTCTGCCTAATAGCCTCATATCATAATATTAGAGGAGACGTCACATCTGAATATGAGAGGAATAATAGCTTTTCCTCCTTCTGTCTGCCTGTCTTGATGAAAACCTCATTTTATTGCCACAATCATAATGGAATTATCTCCAGGTGTGATGAGGGCATTTAATGAAATCATTACAAAGGATTACTTGCTCTTTTTCATGGGCTTATTAAAAGGGCCTTTGAGATAGGAGGCTGAGTAAGAGAGGCTGTGCTTTTCTTCTTTCCTCTGCGCTCTGAGTGATTGCGTGTTTGTCAGTCTGGCAGTCGCACCATTTGCGGCTGGCATAAAAGCCTGCAGGGAGCCACAAGATCTGATTGGGAATCTTGGGCTGAAAAAAAGAGAAGGGAGAAAATACATTGGCCGCTGCAGCGTTGTATTGATGTGTTTGAACATAGGGCTCTCATTTTCATGCCCTCAAAGCACACATAAAAATGGTTTTTCAATAAACGCTACACTTTGATGCATAGTTTATCTGTTCGGGCTGTAATAATGGCGTTCTCTCTCTCCCTCTCCGTCTCTCTCTGTGTGCACTTTCTTTTCCTTTTTTCTTCTCCTTCCTCTTCCTTCCTCTTCCTCTCTTCCCCACCTTTATTAGCCGTCATGTGACTTCACCTCTCCTAAGTATTGAACTGTGTTTAACCTGCCCCTGTAAATCTTCCTCCTGCATGGCCTGAGGGGCAGATATTCACTGTGGATGTTAAGCTTAATGAGCAGCACAGGCAAATCACAGAAGTCGTATCGCCATCAATAATTCTCTGTGATTGAGTCCTGAATTGTAAAATCGATGTCTCCTTGCCCCCCGTTCACGTGTAGTTAATACTTCTCTGTATGACGAAGCAACTTTGTTTCGTCCCTCATCAGCCCGCGGTGGCCCGAGGGCCGTCCATGCATCAGCGTGTGTGGTGGCAGGTACAGCTCAAATCATTCATCTTTATTGTTGTTATTGGCATTGCTGTTATGTCAGTTATTTCAGTTTTCTTTTAATGGTTATTTCCTCACTTAAACTGAAACTGCTCGTTAAAGTCAGGTAGTGGAAAGTCGCCTCGTACTGACGGGACTTGAACTTGAACTTTCTGCTGTAGACTTTTATTTTATTTCAGAGGCGATCGTTGCTCTTTGTCTTCTACATTTATTTGTTCCATTTTTGATCATTTTATATTCAAATGTGAAAATAAGGGGCGCTGGTTGAGCTCAGCTGGTAGAGCAGGCTCCCTGTACACAGAGGCCACAGTCCTCGACGCGCTGATCGCAGGTTAGACTCCGGCTCTGTGATCATGTGGTGCATGTCGTCCCCACCTCTCTCCTCCCCACATGTCCTGTCTCTCTTTAACTGTCCGATATAATAAAGGAGTGATTTAAGTGATTAAAATAACCGAAAAATAATGGATCCTCTATAAAACACGATAATGTGACTGCTTACTGATATCCATGTAAACAGATGGCTTATATTCCTGACGAATATTGTTCATGAATGAGCTAACGTAGCACATTAGCTCAATGTGTTCATATGTATGTTTATAGTTACGCTGCTTCGACTTAAAGTTAGAGACAGAAAAATAAGACAGACAGAAGAACACAGGAGAGACAGCGACAGAGAGCTCGGAGACGAACAGGACGGCTGCGTGTGTGTCGTGTTGGTTTGATGTCGGCGTGTGTGTAGGATGGAGGAAGGTTACTGGGTGAACGAGTGAATTCATGAGTGCTACTCACAGCGGGGAGCTTACTGTGTGACAGCAGCAACGTTACAATAAAGAGCATTTTAAAATCAGCAGTGTATCCTGAAGTATGTACAGAGCTGATGAGACAACACGTGACAGACCACATGTGTACTACTTTAACTTATAGTTATAAACATGTGAGAAATACAGTTAGTGGTAATAATAACAACAGTTATAGCAATGATGTTTGATGATGTCAGAGGAAGTGATGCGCGTCCTCTGGGGGCTGACACAGAGTCGGGCCTCATCAGGCTCCAGGGCCGGTCAGCAGGTTTAGATTTCCCCTTTAAATGAGTTATTATTAATCAATCATTTCATAATTTATTTGTAATTTTATGCATTTTCCGAATGCTTCTTATTGTTATTATAATGTAGGAGTTGATACTTTGCTCTCAGTCGCCCTCTGACCTCTGTAGCAGACGACTGGCTCATTGTGAGCTCGCTCGTTTAAAGAGCAGCTGGGGGGCTGCTTTATCGTGGACTGTCCGCCATCGGTTCTGATGCTGTTTGAGTTGAAGTATTCGTTGATCCTGCTCTCCTTCTCTTGCTGTCCTCCCAGGAGAGGCCCCCATCAGCGCCCTGACCGGGCTCCTGCAGAACAATACTCCTGAAGATAATGAACTTCTCACCTGTCCTCAGTGAGCAGCCCTGTAAAGGTCCATTTTAATTATAAATCTGAATTACCATAAAACATGCTTTATGTCCAAACGTTTTTCTAATGGAGCGAGCAGCCGAGTGTCTGAGTGTCACTCTGCAGGCCTTCACGTCGCTGACAGCCCGGGTGAACGATGGCTACGTTCACAGCTGTTGTCAAGCTGTGATGAATCGCTCCGCCTTACTACTAATGCTTAAAACAGAAAATGAATCCAAGTCGTGAATAAATGTATGAAACATTTGTGTTGTGCCTGGTCAGCACTGACTCCAGTTAGCTCAGAGAAAGGGGGGGGGGGGGGGGTGCAGTGGCACAAAATCAAGCACTCAGCAGCTCCACAATACCCCATTAGTCTTCATTTTCAGCAGGACATGCAACAGGGCGCTTACGTCTTGAGGAACAAACTGAAATTTATTGGGTCGGCCGGTTCGGGCTAATTGAAAGAAATTGTGTGTCTGTTTGTAGAGGGCGGCGGGCCGAGGGGGGGTGGTGATCTGGGGCCTGAGCTTGCTGCCCTCCGCTCGTCACCCCGGCCTGCTTCCCTGTTAATGGTTTGATCCATGAGCGCCCTCCTCCGAGCAGACAGTCTGAGCGCTGGGAATCATTTAAGGAGGAATCGTTTAGGGAGGATTTATGAGATGCATTCATTATGAAGTGTGAACAGGCAAACACGCTTCGATCTGTGGTGGCAGCTCAGCAGCGCTTTACGGCGTCTTTCTGCACTCGCTGTACTTTTGGTTCCCTCCTCTCTCCTCGAGTGCAAACACGCTGATTACAGCTGATCGTCTCGCCTCTTTCATTTTGAAATATCGCTTCGGATTCATCTCCAGGATTATCGCTGATTTGAATGCGTCGTGTTGTTGCTCTGTGGCTCATCATTGTGATAGTTCAGGTCGTTTCTGGTTCAGTTTCTGTCTTTGTCAAAGAGTCCTCTGGGAAGACGTTATAAAATCTAATGTGATTGTAAAGCAGCAGTTTCAATGACCTTTGACCTCGTCTTTATGAGCATGTATTGTCCCAGCGTCAAACAGGAAGAGAACATGGTTAACGTATAATAGAAGAACAATGGAAGCTCTGTCGAGTATGATGTAACATTCTGAAGCTCGGGTCTAAATATTTTTGTACTTTTGGCCATAATTAACCACATTTAACATTAGCCACGATAACATTTCTTCACTGCTCACATCGAGAAGCATTCAAACTGTGCTCATGCAGAGCTGCAGGGCCTTCTGACTCAGACGTAATGTGTGATGCTTGTGTTTCTGTGCAGACACAGATCTGTGCTGCAGAAAGAAGCTTCTGGTTTCTGTTCGGTGGAAAAAAAGAGAATTTGAAGACGTCACTTTTTTTGCTCTGGGACTGTGAGGAAGATTTTTGTTACTAAATACTAAATATTACTCAACAAATCATGAAGATAATTAAGAATTAAAGCCTAATTTATGTCATTAATTTATGGACCAAAACTAACTGTAAAGTAACCCTGCTGTAGACCAAAGGTGAGTCCTCGTCAGTCATTGGGTTAAGAGCTGATAACACTGAAACCTTCAGACGACATGTTTGATTACCAAATGCATCCTCAGAGATTTTAGTGAAACAAGGGGACATTTAATCAGTTACACATAACGTGCATTTATGAGCCAATGAAAAGGAGCCATCTTAATGTGGATCGTTGTCTGATTTTGCACCGATGTGATGATGCAAAGATGCTCCGGGCGCTGCTTTCTTTAACAAATGATCTGGAGCCAAAATAGTCGACCAGTTCTCGAGCCAGCTCCTCTCTGCTCAGCTGTGACGCTCCGCTACGCGTGCTGCAGACAGCTACGGGGTCACAGCGCGCTGAGCCGGACAAACTTCATCGTGAGACCGTTTGTCCGTGAGACGCTCAAACACATCATCAACACGTCGCTCATACCAATATATCTGTAGAGGTCTATTTTAAATCAGCCGGTTACCAATTATAATCTGTCACTTTGTTGCATGTTGAATCCGTGCATGTAGGAGAGTTGTTTTTCATTTGGCACCACACGCTGAATATGTCAATATGCAAATAACTCCCATCAGCCCCTCAGCGAGTCTCTGTTCTCATATGTTTACGAACCATTTAAAGACGTTACTGTGAATCCGCTGGAGCACCTGGCCACAGGTGGACTCAAAGAGGAGCTGTGCTATTAATTGGACCGAGAAGGATGGAGACTCTCAGTATCATTACCTGTCGCGCTGCATTGCATCTACTGCTCTGAAGGATTGCATTAGCAGAGCACAAAGTGAATGAGTCAGCTGCCTGTGAGACGGCTGACAGGCTCTCAGCTAAGTTACAGTAACAGACAGTCAAAAACATAATCCACAACTGCCAGCAACACTTTGACAACTTATGCTGCCGCCTCCTCTCCCTCCTCCTCCTCCTCCTCCTCCTCCTCCTCCTCCTCCTCTCTGTCAGCGGCTAGATCAACTCCCTGCCTCTCCTCCTCCACCCTCGCCTCCTTCTCTGCTCCATTATAATTGCTCACATTTAACAGCTGAGCTTCTGAATCCTGAGGAGCACGCAAAGAAAGGAGGCGGCGGCATGTGCAGAATAAATATTTAAATATATAAATGCACACATCTCTGGTGGAAATTGACTGGCACCGGTGTTTAAAATAATAAGATGCAGCTGTTGATAGTAGCGACTGTCTCCAGGTTTACTTCCCCGTGGCCCCTGTGGCAGCGGAGGAGCCGTGATGAAGGCAGACAGCTGACAGGTGCTCCAGGATGATGCTGCCATCAGGTGCATCTGCTAAACTTAACTCTGAGACAGGAGAGGAGAGACGGGGAAGGAGAGGGAGGCGAAGAGAGCGAGAGGAAGAAGATGCTCGACGTCTGAGTGAGAGAGGGGGAGAAGGAGAGTGGCCAAAAAAATAAGAGGGTTAAAACAGAAAAAAGGAGGAGGAGGAGGAGGAGGGGGAGGAAGAGGAGGGGGGGGGGGGGGGGCATGCAAGAAGGAGAAGGAAGAAGTGTGTGTTTGATTGCATGCACCTTGAAACTTTACGCCAGCCCTTTCCCGTAAAGAAATCCACGAGATGTCTTTGAACCTGCGAGGCTGACAGAAGAGGTGCATCTCCGTCTAGAGTGACACTCTGAAGGGCTAACAAGTTTGCAGAGCAGGTCAGGAGACGAGGTGGAGAAGGAGTAATAAGGGGAGGTAATGAGGAGGTGCAGAAAAACGACAGCGAGGAAGTCGTAAGAAAGAATGAGGAAATGTAATAAAAGAGGGAGTAAGAAGCAGCGGGTTAAAAATAGAGAGGGAGAAGGAGGGTTTGTGCAGTTACCATATGTTTATATATCCCTGCATGCATCAGCACTTTGCAACTACTACACACGCACACACACTCGCGCACGCCTTCCAACTCTTGTGTCACAAATGCAGCCTGAAAAAAACGGCATAATGGATTCACTCTGACAGCGGTGGCGCCGACTGTGTTTCTGACTTTAATAAAAAAGGTGCAGCGGGCACAAGTCAGGAGCTGAGGCAGGGATTTGAACCCCCTTGAACCCCTCATGCTCGGGGAGGAAGGACCCCCCCCCCCCCCTCCTCATCATACTCGAGGACAACGCGATGAAGTGCTCACTCGCATCACAACTCCGTTTTTTGGCCGAGCAAAAGGGGACGGAGGAGTGTAACCAAGGAGCCCTCTCTTCTTTTTGTGTGTGCGTTTCTAGCTTTCAGCACACGCACACACACACACACACACATGGTATGCACAGCCTGACAGAGCCCAGTGCATCGCAGGTAGCCCGACAGAGTGGCTGGGAGCGCTGTCACCAATTTGTTCCTAGCCATGGGGGACATGCAGGGGATGGAGAGGTGATGGCAGCTCCCTGTCCTCATCATGGCTAATGAGGCCCAGGCTTCTCCTGCTTCCTCTGTGTGTGTGTGTGTGTGTGTGTGTGTGTGTGTGTGTGTAGGTTTGTATCAGCTTGTGTCATAGTGCTGCCAAAGCTCCCGTTCCTGAAAACACCAGGGTTGATATCTTGGCACAGACCACCGTGCACTCTTAGTTCTCCTCATAAAACTCTCCTGGCTGAATTATTTACCGGGCCAAGAAACCGCGCGCACGCGCACACACACACACACACACACACACACACACACACACACACACACACACACACACACACACACACAGGAGATAAGGTCTTGTTCAAGGTAGCTACCATTCAATACATTGCAGATCTTCAGGGACGCCACACCAGCTGCGGGTTGCTCGCTGCGCTGGCTGACCCATCAAACCTTCAGGGAGAGACGGAGTGAGGACAGGAGAGCGAGGAGAGCGAGGGCTCTTCACCTGCTGTGATAAATTCAGGCAGAAGTAATGAATCCTGTGAGGCCTGCTGGTCAGAGTGTGATGGGCGAAGCGCTCAGGAAACATGCAGCATAATGACAGCGCTTTGTTTATACACGTTTTTTAAGGCAAATGTTTCAAGTTGAAGAATCGTGGAGAGATTCTGAACAAGCTTCTGATTACATTTGTAATTGCTTTGTGGACACAGACCTGTCAGCACTTAAAGAAGTGTGTTAACATGGTGCTATATCATATCTGTGGGACGCCAGGAGGACGGATGCTCCCTCGTCTGATGTACAACTGGTTTCTGTCTTGAGGACATTAAAAGTACAAAGACATTTAATCTTATGAGAGATGAGAAACGTGTGAAGAGGCTGCATCAAAGCAAAGGACAGAACAGCTCTGTATTAGTAGTTCAGGAGCTCCCCAGTGTGGTGAACGAGGAGAAGTGCACCCACAGGAGGCACCCAGACGGCCCCTTGCTCACTGTACAAACACCTTCACATCCAGGTTAAAAAGCAAACTGTTAACATCATGTTTACTATGAACACAAACGTTCTTTCCTTGTATAGTCACCTGATGTCATGCAAAAGAAAAAGCTTTGATATTCTAAATGTGTGTCTGCCTGGATTAAAGTAAAAGTTGGAATCTGCAAAGTCCAAACGAAATGAAACCGTGGACGAACACAGCGTCTGCATTTAAACTGACATTTCAGAGCTAGTGGGACAAACCTTTATGTTTCTGTTTAACATCATCTCTGTGTACAGTCTACATCCAGTGTGTTGGCAGGGACGTGGATTAAAGGGAAGGAAAGTCACGTATCACGACCAATCACGTATCAGCAGGCTGCGTGGAGAACAGAAGCAGGCGGAACGTAATCCGGCTCCATCAGCGTGATCTGATGATTTAGCTTCTTATTGATCTCCATAAACATGAAGACCCGTTAATGACAAGAACATCACAAGAGCACGGTTTCTCTTTCTGTCACGACGCAGCACGCAGACAGGAAGTCGTTTATCGCTCACCACCCGGCACGTTCACCGTGTCCCCGGAGGCGATATCGTCTCAGACTGTAGCTGATGGGATCCGAAATCGGTTAACCTGTTTGACTGATGTTAGATATGAACACCTTTTTATATGGGCAGCATGTTCGTGTCCTTCCATGAGATATACTGTATATATTCTGTTTGATACTAACTCTCCTTTCAGCTCTAGTTTGGTCTCCACCAGTTCCAGAGTGAAGTATTTTATTGGTCAGTTTCCCATATTGTTCACAGGCCTATATACCGTCTGGAGCTCCAGTCTTTGTTTTTGGAGCAATGATTGGAAAGCAGACGTCTTCAAACAGTGACGTGTGGTGAGACACGGTTAAACTGTGGGCCGTAAAATCAAAACAATTAGCTTAAAGCATAGAACGGACGGGAACCAGGCGGGGACAATTCGCTCTGATGAGTCATGATGAGCACGTCACACATCTTCATGTGACCACTGCTATCGAGTGGAGCAGCTTTAAACTAACGGGCAACGTATCTGAAGCGTATCTTTGACACGCGTGTGCCGGGACAGAACGCTGCCATGTTATTCAATGCTGCAACCTCCACCGCCTGCTGCGCAGGAGGCGGGCGCAATACACGAGTCATTTTCTGCTGCTCTGTTCGTTTTATGCGTCACGTCTATTCTCCCCGCTGCTGCGCGTCAGTGAAGTCATGTAAACACACGCCCACAACCAAGGAATAGATATAGAAATATTAAACAGATATAACCTCATTTAGTGATGATCGTAATAAAAACATACTAACTATAAAAGACAACTTTCATTTTAATAGTTAAATAAGGTCCATTCAATCAGAAAAAACCCACAAAAAACAACAGTCTCATCCAAAAGCTGCAGTGACCTGCAGTGACCTGCAGTCAGCCTGAAGTTGCTGCTCGGGCTGAG
The DNA here is from genome assembly GCF_022749685.1 of Semicossyphus pulcher. Classification (NCBI taxonomy): domain Eukaryota; kingdom Metazoa; phylum Chordata; class Actinopteri; order Labriformes; family Labridae; genus Semicossyphus; species Semicossyphus pulcher. Next base: position 989,489 of record NW_027211704.1, read on the forward strand.
GCATTCGTAGAATGAAAGAATGTAAAGGAGGGAAAATGGAGAAAGGAGGAGGGGAGAAGAGCAACGAGGTGAAACTGCAGGAGAGAAGCGAAACAACAGCAGGAAATAAAAACAGTGTCGGAGAGAGTCTGAGCCAAGCGAGGAGAGAAAAGGAGAGAGACACAGAGGAGACGGAGAGAGCCCGAATGATTCTGCTGACTCACATCACACCTGAATGTGGCCTCGTCAGCCAAGAGGAGCAGTGGAGGACAGAGCAGCTTTCTCCAGCTGCCCACGCAGACAACCTTCACAGCATGAAGAGGCCGAGAGAGGACAGAAAATCCCTGATCATAACTTCTGATTGTAAATAAATATTTGGGCTCTTTCAGCTGCTGTTTCAGAACTTTGAAAATCTACAGAAAAACAATTTAAAAGTGATTATAACCGGAGCTAATGGAGGCAATGTTTCACCTGGATCCACAACAGCAACAACAGATGAAGGCAAATGAGTAAAGATATTTACAGATGGTTTAATTATGGTCATTAACAGTCCCAATGTTTGTTGCTTAATGAGGCAGAGGAGGAGAAGAAGGGCCATCAGGGTGCAGGTGTGGGCGGTTTAAAGAGACCAGTCTTTCTGAAGTAGCGCACGATGAGGGGCACCGACACCAGAGTGACGCTGATTCTAGCCGGAGCGAAGAGCTTGTGGATGGCGTAGGCCAAGACGAACGTGCTCGTCCCCGCCGCCATTTTGGAGCGAACGACCGACTCGCTGAAGCCCACTTTGCACAGCAGAGCCGCCATGTCGATCCCACTGAGAAGAGAGACGACAGAAACCTGGTCAGAGGTCACACATCTGAAAACAACTCATTCAGTTTGTCCCCTGAATTAATGCTCTACAAATACGCGCACACACACGCACACACACACACACACACACACACAAATAAGGCTATATCTTCAGCGCGCGTGTGTGTGTGTTATCCAAGTGATTATATTGACCATCCCTAAATAATCATAAGTATTCAGTACGTCAAAGGAACATGAAGAAAAAATATTAAAAGAAATTAAAAAATTACGTTGTTTTTTTTAAAAAAGGAAATAAAAAGAAAAAAAAAGATTTCAAAAAAAAGATTTGTTGAAAAAAAAAGATAATATAGCATAGACTAAAAACCAATAAACTAATTCTGATTTTTTTAAATTAAACCATTAAAAATAAATGCAATAATAATCAAACAACAACAATAATAAATACTCTACATTTGGATATTCAGCATCCTCATCCACATGAGCCCTCATCCAACATGAAGACAACAAACTGTATTAGAGAAAAAATCATGAAAGCAAAAATTAAACAAAAAAAAACCTCCGTTCAGCCTCGTGTGGCAAAAACAATAAAGAGCAAACAACAACAACCGTTCCTCCCTTTGTTTGTTTTAGTGGTTCCACATGCAGTGCACCTGTCCCTCCACCAGAGGGAGCTGTGTCTAACAGGGATGGTTGTATAATCGTTTATTTTTGCAGCTTTTTGACCCATTTAAACTGATAGCAAATAAAACATTGTAAGAAGCACATCATACAAAAAAAGAGGGTTTAACAAAAGCTACATGTGAGACTGCTTCCATCAATACAGCACCCCTCTCTCTCTCACTCACACACACACACACACACACACACACACACACGCACACACGCACACACGCACTGTTGGCACACTTCAGTCAGCTAAATATAGAGATCCATCTGCAGCCTGACGACTGTTTACACAGCACACAGCTCTGTATTAGCAGGCCACATGCCTGGGCTCTGTGGGCACACAGTGATAATGCTCAGTCGTTGTTAGCTACAGACTCAGTTTTTACTTCAAGGGACATTACGGGCTATACAAGGAAATCTCCGAGCTGTCAGATAATCCCTGCCAAGTCTCTCTGGCTTTCAGGCTCCTGGCATCGGGCCACATGAGGGCAGGAAAACTGCCTGGACTTATTCTCTCTGCAAACACTAAAGTAGTGCTTCGCCGGTTTAGCTTTACGCTGCTGTCACCATCGATAGAAGGTTACAAACACGACTTAAGGATTTAAAAGACTTTAAATGTTGCATGTGTTGCTTTGGAGTTACAAGTGTAAAACTAACAAACAAGACGAGGAAATGAACTCATGGTTTATTCATGCATGATTTTACTGTCTGTGTCTGGTTCAGCCAGTTGTTCTTAAAGGAGCAGTTCCTGTTAAAGCTGCTGTCAGTCACAGCTGGTGTTCTCTGTAATCCATAGAAGCAATAATATTTGAAATTGGCGCCATAGCTGTGGAGAAAGTCGTATAAACAGCGCGTGGTTTTGCCCGTTCTACATTCCTAACACACCCAGCATGCATTGCGCCCCTCCCTCTGAAAGGAACGGCTCAGTGAGAGACGCTGGAGTGAAATACTACCGTTTCTCTGCAGGCGACGGCTCAGAGCGGGACAGAGTCTGAAACACGACGAGAATATACCGGTGGATCGTCCAAAACATCTTCAGGTCTGCAGCCTACATTTCACACCTGACGATTCTGAACGAGACATGACGTCGGAGGCGGCGTGTGAGAGTGAGGAAGTGTAGTTTAGCAAGCTCCCTGTTTTCCAGGGCCCATTGGAGAAGCGGATAGCGCCCTCCAAAGGCACAGAGAGAAATTGCATTAGTTTCCACCATAATGACATTAGCTCCCTGTGATAACATGACAGGACTGAGGGGGAACATTGGCGAACTGGCCCTTTAATGTCTGACAGACTGAGTGGACATTTAAAGAGCCAGCACTTTGCTGACTCTCCTGGAACGCGTTCCATTGGCTGACGATTTGCATCAGATGTTTTGCATTCCTCTGTGCAGCCCTCGGGTCTCTCATTTCCTGCATCTTTGGGTTTCTAAGGGAAGCGTCACTTGGAGGCTCTCACCTGCTGGATTCTATCAGTGCGTGACGTTTGATGCACTCCAGAGTTATTTAGTTATAAGCTGACCTTTGAGTTTGTTGCTTCTCTGCTCTCCCTTCCGTCAGTGACACTCAAAAAGAGAAAGGAGCACTTTCTGATTTGGAAATGTATTTCTGCTTTCCCTGCTGATGATTGGTGTAAGATGCTCTTACTCTTTGATTCTCAGCTGAATGATACAAAATGTGTTTCTGTCCTGTCAGGTTGTAGCCAAAGTTTAACTTTTGCACTTATAAATCTTAATTCTGAAAAGAAAATGGGAATAATTCCTAAAAAGACTCCAGTTTCAACAGCTGCTAACTGTGTGTGCACTGGTCCCGCACCTGTAGAAAAAGCACACACATGATGAACTGTTACCTGGATACGAGGAGGTAGAACATTCCCAGGGACATGAGGGAGATGCTGATGTGAAAGCAGACTCCCACCGCTCCATACTCCTTGAAGACTTTCTTCAGCTGCTGGGTTTTGTTGGGTTTCCCTCCCTCTGGCTCCGGCTCCTCCGGGGCCTTCGCTGTAGATGAGGAGCTGGTGGAGGCGTCTTTTATATTCTGTTCCTCCTGCCCAGAAAAAAAAGAGAGCAAAATATGAGAGTGAGCAGGACAAAATGAAAAGTGAGGATGAATCGTGAATCAATCCCTGGAGAAGCTGTCTGTGAGAAGAAAACAAGGAGAAGAGATGAATGGTGAAGAGGAAGTTGATTGAAACTGTGGGATAGTTTCCACTTGGCATACATGATTGTGATGCTGCTAACATTAGCATTCAGAGGGGCCCCCCCCTCACACTGCAAAACTGACAAACTCCAAGAGAGAGGCTTCATTTCTGCTTCAACTGATGTCAAAGTGTTCGACCTTTTTAATGCAGGCAGGAGGCAGAGAAGCCCAAACTACCAGCTGATTATTATCATTACTTATTATTATTATTATCTGTAATATGCAGCTGGCATGAGCCCCGATGGCTGTAAGCTCTGGATATACTTTGCTGAGTGACGACAGAAGCATGACGTCAATTTGTTTCAACAAAACACTTTATGGGGTCCTTTAAAGTGAGGGTCACTTAAAGAACCCCATTCTGCTGTGTCACATGTTAACACATATATAATGTTAGTGTTGGATGTTCAGACTAAACGTGGCTGAAGTTTCTAATCTGCAGGTTAAAGTCTGTTGGAGGCGTCTCTGCTCGCTCTGCAGGCTGAACGCAGCTTTCACCGTTTTTATACGATGTTACAGCTTCATTCAGCAGCTTTGGTCCGAAGCGACGTGCACGTATACACGGCGCACCTTGTGATTCTGATGGTGGTGATACACGTGTAGACAGTGTTCAATGTTGACTGGACACTTTTATATTGAAACAGGTCAACCTCCTCTGATCTGGAAGTGTCAGACCAGCAGCGACCTCTTGGGGTCGACATAATCACAGCCCAGATCTTGGGTCATGTGACCTCTCTGGCCTTCTAAGCGCAGTGGACCGACGAGAAGGACGTTATACTGGTTACACATTACTCTGGGGAGTGAATGTGTGGAGAAAACCTGTCAGGAAAGAACTAGATGGTTTATTGCTGTTAAATTTGTCAGTGAGCAGATTTGTATTAGATCATTTGAGCTAGGAGTTGCCATGGTAACGGCGTAGTTGGGACTGGAACGGAGGAGTACAGAGAGCCTCGTTGCCCTGTGTCTCATCATGTTGCTTGTTGACGTTTACGTTGTCTGTTGAAGTTGATGTAAGAGCGTAATCCAAAAGGCAGCTGGACCTGGTTGAAGTTCTTGAAGACCTTTGACCTCTCATCCAAAAGGCTCCTGCAGTTCTGAACTGACTGGTGGACGGAGCTAGAAATATAAGCCTCACAAGGTCACAAAGTGCAGCCTCGGCAGGCTTCAGAGAGCTGGCCAATCAGAAGAAAGTGGGCTTGTAGGGGCGGGGCTTCTGAAAGGGACAGAGCTGACGGAGCTGTTTCAGGCAGAGGCTGTACGAGGGCCTGCACAGAGCACCAGGTGAGTGCTTATCACTGTGAGTCATGCTAAGCTACTCCACAGGTGTGACAGAGGGAAATATGAAGCTTGAAACTCGCACAACACCCCCGTTTAATAGCTTTTACAGGTGCAATAAGCATGTAAAGCTTCCTATCGTGACCTTTGACCTGAAAAATGTCTTGTTCTAAAACAATATAACGCAGCACACAAAAAGAAGTCCAGCATGTTTCCCTTTTCTGCAGAATCACTGACTCACCACACACAGCTGACTGTCGGCTAAACACCCTTTTTATGTCCGAGGCACATTTAGAAAAGCATGAGGTCATAACATGGAGAGAAACTGTGTTGTGATTCAGTCACGGAGTTCAAAGTTCAGATCATCCATCATCAGCTCTCTCTGTTCATTGTGTGTTCAAATCAGCTGATTAAACAAGACGAACTGCTGCTGTGTGCTTGAGGTAATTCACTTATCGCTCACCCTTTCACACACGAACAAAGTCCATCACTCTCTCTTACAAACACACACACACACACACACACACACACACACACACACACACAGAGGGCCTCTGATAAGTGCACAAACGCACACTTTACTCTGTGCTCGTGACCTCCAGCAGACTACTCTGTACGATGAACGGCACCAGACACGATCCAGCCGTCTGACACGCAGGCAGGGAGCAGCAGGTCACTGCAGTGCACGCTGGCAGATTAATGAACTACAACACGCTCAACAACAAGACCACAGCAGCAGCGGACGGACTGACAGAGAGTGGATGGTGTGGATGTGACTCACAGAGCAGCTCAGGAAGCAGGGCTCTAAAATAAACAGAGAAAGTGAGCAGCGTGTTCACTGCGCAGCGTGTAAATAAACATGATCCTCCCTCGCACTGAAGCCTTAAGGGCTGCATTTACAACACAGGCAGAGCCTGGGCAACATGTCCTACAGTGTACCAGGTGTTCAGGTGTTCAACATGAAGGACAGCTTACCAAGCAAGGCGCTGAGGTGCTCGGTCTGCTTTAGTTAGAAGACTCGTTAGTCTGGTTCATGTGTAGTCAGCGTGTTGACATGTGTTGTTGTTTGTTCTGACATGTTGATGGGTTTTATTATTGGTGGTGTAGTTTGTGTGTGTGTAGTTCATGTGTGTGCGTGTAGTTCATGTGTGTGTGTGTAGTTCATGTGTGCGTGTAGTTCATGTGTGTGCGTGTAGTTCATGTGTGTGTGTGTAGTTCATGTGTGTGCGTGTAGTTCATGTGTGTGCGTGTAGTTCATGTGTGTGCGTGTAGTTCATGTGTGTGTGTGTAGTTCATGTGTGTGTGTGTAGTTCATGTGTGTGGTGTAGTTCATGTGTGTGCGTGTAGTTCATGTGTGTGTGTGTAGTTCATGTGTGTGCGTGTAGTTCATGTGTGTGTGTGTAGTTCATGTGTGTGTGTGTAGTTCATGTGTGTGGTGTAGTTAATGTGTGTATCTTTGTGCATTTAACTTGTGTAACATTGTTACATGTTTCTCATGTAACTTCTTCAAGGACGTCCGTGTCGTTTGTTTCTACATTATTTTGCCAGTAAGTTTTCTTGTAATGAAACTCTGTCTATAAATAAACAAGCTGTTGTTTATGGTAAGCGCTGTGTGAAACTGCAGTCTGCAGGTGGATACCTGTTAAAGCAGCACAGTGAAATAAAACCTCTGTTACACTAATATGTGTGGAACCTCTGCTGCACCTAAAAGCAGACAGGCTGAACTTTAGAAGCAGGTGACCTCAATGTTTGGAGCCCGATGGGACAGGAGAGGAAACAGGGTCAGCATGAGGAGGATAACGGAAACAACAACATCAAACTGTCTGACCAAAGGTCAACACTCAGTACTTTACTGACCTGCTGTTGTAACGCAATTACTACAAAATCTACTTACGGAGCCTTTCAGATTCCTCACAGGCGTTAAGATGATGAATGATGCCGAGGGACGAGTGATTTCAGCTTTCTGCTTATATTAAATAACAATGTTTTTTTGCTGTTTGGTGATTAAAGCTTTTAAACTGAAATTAAATCCATTAGAAGAGCAGCTGACGGGCCGGGTATCGGGTATCGTGTCCAGTTGTTCCAGTTGTTCCAGTTGAAGTTATTCAAAGAGATTTTCTGCCAGGAGGAAATACAATCCCCGCTGAGCAAACAGGAAGTGGCCTATGATCTATTCTTGAACAGAATATTGAGGCTGTTCCTTTAAACTGAGTCAGCACAAAGAACGCTGGCTGCAGTGACCTCTTCACCAGGTCATGTCTTATTATAGTCGACTATGAAGTAAAGATCATGTGAACAGTGATGAGGACTAAATGTAGGCTGATGGAAAATGTGAGAAAACCAAAGACACATTTTCCTTTATGATAAAGAGATGTGAGAATATGACTAATATATACGAATCAAAAAGATTTCAGGAACAGAAAAAGTTTTTTTTAGAACCAAAATAATTTGACCAAATAAAGGTTTGTGTTCTTTACAGTAAGACGTTTATATAACCTTTACAGAAGACCAGGTGTGCCGTTGTAAACATGCATCTCTTTAATAAGTCTGAGTATAGAAAAGATTTTTTCGGAAAAAAAATGTTTGTCTATCGGATCCAACAGAGATGGAAATGTGTCGCCTCTGCAGGACTAAAGGGGTAAAGCACATTACTGAAATGTTTGCTGTTTGGTAACTTGATTTGCAAACTGTGTGAAAAAGTTAAATGTTCATTTGTGCTGCAGGGGTTAAATCTGCCTCCTTGAAAAGTAACTACACATCCAACTGATGATCTTTGACATGTTTGCCCATGTGACATTTAGCTAACATTTTGGCCTTACAGTAACTTTCATTCATATCTGTCTCCATCTGTTTGGCTGCACTGACATTGGGCCTGCTTCAGATAGTGTTTCCTTGTAGAGGCTGAGACAGAAAATTAATCAATAAGTCAGAAACAAAGAGGAAGAAGAAAGGACCCGGAGAGAAACAAGCTGATCCTTTCTCTTCTCTGCAATTTGTCTTGTTAAATTTTGGCCCGGACCCCCAGGACGAAGCCACAGACTCTGTGACGTATTCACTGGCCGGCCGACAATGGACAATAGACAGGCCAGAGTGGGCGAGGGAGCAGGGCCTTTGCTTTTCAGGGGCAACTCAGGCCGGGCTTAAAGTAAAAGCAGGCAGCAGTGTGGGAGGGTCATGTGAGCCAGCGGCCAAGGGGAGTTGTGCCAGGGAGGCTGTTATGGGAGGGGAACAGTGAGACTGCTGTGTCTGATAACAGCTTTTCAGAGGCCGGAAAACACATGCAGATCTGCACAAGTCACAGTGGCATGCAAACATGGACAAAGACACACACACACACACACACACACACACACACACACACACACACACACACACACACACACACACACACACACACACACACACACACACACACACACACACACACACACACACACACACACACACACACACACACACAGGCCGTGCTTCAGTTAGAGGCTCATGCAGAGGCTAAAAGGGACCAAGTGTCTGGTCTTTAAAAATATAGAACGTAACTTAACAATGCCCCGCCTCCTCAGAAGTCTAAAGACTGCTGCATATGTGAAAAAAGCTTTGTCCACTGAGGAACCAGACGGATCCTTAAAATCTGACACGCTGCCTCAGGTGAAGCCGAGTTCATCCTGCATCCATGCTAATATGTTATACTAAGATAGTAAACGTGGTCAACAGTCCTTCTAAACATAAGCATGTTAGCATCGTCACTGTGACCATGTTAGCATTGAAGTAGCAACTATTAACTGTCAATTATTTCACCTGTTATTCTGCCATCTGACAACAGCATGTTTAGCTTTGGGACACACAGATGAGCATGTCTGATATTTAAAGCTGCTGCGAAGAGCTTTTGGTTCGTGTTGATTTTGGCGCCCCCTGTGGACAAAGCCGTACCTCTTATCTCTTTGTCCTGTACATGCTTAATAACCCTTTCCCACCAAAATGAGCATGTTCAGGCGGGGTTTTTCAGACCTGGGAAGACACGCTAATAAAAGCTAATGCTCTCTTTTGTGCTGCGTCACCGTCTGACGTCACAGACGCGCCGGTAACAGGGTTAGTAACAATACGCACAGAGGAGATCAGCATGTCGACCCGGGTTCTGTGTTCCCATCAATGCCGATTGGAGCCAAGGCGAGAATAACAGAGTCATGTGACCCGGGTCTGAATGCTGATTGTAACCTTTCCCACTAAACAAGAAAGCCGAGTGTTAGGTTTTTAGAGCAGTGAGAAAGCAGCTTCAGTGTCTCCGTTTGCTTCTGTAGCTCAGACAGTCATCAGAATTAATGTCTGTTTCATGACAAACTCCTCACAGCAGCTTTAAATGAGCAGACAAATAATCAATTACTTGAGAAAACGTTCACGAGCATAATTGACAATAAAAATAATCAAAGTAGCAGCCCTGGTTAGCATGCTGCTGTTAGCATTAGCTCACAGTACCTCTGTAGCTAAGTACAGTCTAACCAGTGTCCTCGCCTGGCTTTAGACCGTCATGTGTAACATAAATAACTGAGAGCCTCGTTCCTCTGAAGCAGACGCAGCACACAGCAGTGTTTTGGTGTTGAGCTGCTCTTTGGAATTGCATTGTCAAGTTTATGCCGAAGAATAATCTCCTGCTGGCACATTTGAAGTGTTGACTCACCACTGAGCACATGCTACAGTTCTCACTTACGTAATGTTTTATTAGACTAGATCAGGTTTGGAGGAAATGACTCACTTATTGAAGACATAATGAAGGTAAGTGGGGCAGTTTGCTGTCCAGGCGGAGCAGGCAGGTGCGTGTGCGCCTGTTGAACAGTGACTCAGCATGAGATCTGGAACTGACACTTGTGCTGGCTCACAGGCAGCTTGTAAACACACATCAACTCTGCACGGACTCCAGTGACTTCCCTCCACGTGCAGCTTACACTTGAGTGTCGTCATCCGGTGTTGTATAACCAGCCTGTCTGATTACAAGACGAGGCTCGGGTAGCTTTCTGCATATTTGATGAATTTGAGTTGAAGCTTGGCGCCGCAGGGACACAGACACCAGTACGGGGTGTCCCCCACCAGTTGAACACTGTGTGCACACGGACTCAAACCTGTGCGCTCTGCTCACCAGGGTTAGACAAACACTTGAAATGACTACATTACCCCTTTGTTGTTGTCAGCCGTCGGCTCCACGTCGGGGTCGCTCTTCTTCTTTGTGGCCACGGCTGTGGACGAGGATCTGGTCTGCATTGTCCAGGTGGAAACCCCCCAGTTACCTGTGATCAAACCATTACCCGCCAGGTCCACTCTGCTGCTGTAGAGCCTGTTCGGCTGCCTGATAATATCTGAATACCCGCCTTCACTTTGCACGCTTCTGGAGAGACTCACGGCTACAGCAGACACCCGGTCCGAGTGAGCCCAGTCCGAGGTTACAAAACCAGCCTGTGAGTCCCAGTTCTGGACGGGTTTCTGTTTCCCCAGGTGCACAGGAGTTGAGTAGACAGCTGCTACGCAGAAACACCGGTGAAACGTGTGGTCCTTGCATAAAGTCAAAGTGCCGTCTGTCAGTCTGTTGGCTTTGAGTCGGACCAGAGACGCTCCCGCGGACTTGAACGCCTGATCCAGAGCCGCTGCGGACAGCCTCCCCGTGCGACACAGAAACATGTTCGTCGACAGCCCGGAAACGAGCTCAGAAAAGTCCGAAGAAGCGGGTAAACCGGTGAGAAGAGCTAATTAGGACAGTGAGCCGTAAACATGCTGCCCTGCGCCCTCCTGCCTCCATCCGCTCCCTGCTTGTTGACTGATTAGCACCGACAGCCAATGAGAGCTGACGCGCAACCGCAGATAGTAAAGTCTAAAGAGGAGGGAGGGAGGGGGGGGGATTTAAAGGCGTAAACGTGTTAATGCACACAACTGAGTTATATCATGAAGCGTCACTCGAGTGTAACCGAGCACAGTTCATGTCAATCAATCATGGCTGTGATGAAGTCGGAGGTTTCTGCCTGTTTAAGAAAGTGGGACAGAAAGAGAGGGAGCTCAAAGTAAAGGACTAAATACAAGACACTAAGACAACAATAATATTAATCATAAATAAAGTTTTTGTACAAAAAATATTGGACAAAGTCAAACACACAGTGTGTATCCTGGTGATCTGGTTGTGGGTAAGTAAAGTGAAATATTGCAGAATAATTGCACGGTATGGATGAGGTAATAAAATGTAGAGATGTGTAGCAAAGACTTTATAATAATATATGACAGTAGATATGCATAGATAGTAAATGAGAGTAAAACATAAATATGAGTTGAGCCGCTGTAAACACCTCACACAGCGCCATCTTGGATCAAAGATAAATAGTTACATCGTTAAACTCGTTCACATGCTGTCTCAGCCTTCCTCTCTTCAGCAGAGGAGCTGATCCAAAGACTTCCTTTAATCATCAATTCACTTAAACCTGGTGATAATATTCAAACGTGCTTTTCACTGTAAAGACCTGTAGGAGGAAGGAGGTCAAAGTTACAGGGCATAAAAAACATCCAAATCAAACGTCAGACATAAATGGATGAAATGATTGAGCACGCTAAAGGTGCAATAAAGATATGAGTTTAATAAGCAGAACAACTGAATGGATGATAGATGAAACTTTATTTATCCTTTTACATCACAATAAAAATACTTAAAATATAAAAAAACAAGATCAACATCAAAACAAAGAAAAGGCACTAGAAACATATATGTTAAGTAATAATAATAACTAATATTTATAGTTATAATAAGATATAATACAACAGGATTGGATATAATATAATAATATCACGCTAACAGATATAAATGTGCACACTTGTTCTCATCGCTCGTGTTCGTTGGATGTCGCTGTGTGTCGTGCAGAGATAAGCCTGTTCAACCGTCGGAGCACAAACACGTCCAAAGTCATTTTAACTGTTAGCGTGAGGTTTCATCGCTGCAGGAGAAAAATCTGATTGTATTTCTTTAAAGAGAAAGTTCCTCTGGTTAGAGACGTAATGATGCCGCTCGTAGTGTTCACTGACAGTAGGAGCACAGCACTCAGAGGAAGTTTGTATATGAACAAAGTGAGCTTTAAAAGTCATTAAAAGCTCTGTACTGAGTGTTGAATGCATCACTTCATGTTTTAACTGGCTGAGGTGGAACTGCTGAAGGGTTAATAAAAATGTGACATCATAAATGAGATGATCTTCAGTGTAACTACAGGTGTCTGTTAAACTGAGACGAGTGAAGGAAGCGAGATGCAGAAAATGGAAAAACTCAAGCGAGGTACGACTTCATGTGACGTGTACAGTTCTTCAGTAAATATGTGGCTTCTTTGACTCTTGTCTTTCTGTTTCTCATGGAAATGTGCATGCCTGTGCAAAAACCAGATACACCAACCTCTGACCTATAAGGAAGTGGTAGGAAAGCACCAGATCAATAATTTCTGTCTACTTTGGCCAGAGTTTAAGAAAGTGCTGCAGAATTCCTCAAAGATCTTGTTCGTGTCTGTGGTCGCTGTGGCATCATGTGATGAACATGGTCTGCTTTCAGTTTTTCTTTCCTGTGACATTTACAGCTTTTTCTTACAGTAATGAATGAATAAACACACGAGGTGAAAAGGCAGAGAGAGTGAGCAGTGAGCGTAGGAGGTGAGCAGAGGGTGGATGTTTGGCAGGAAGCCAGGAAAAACGTCCCACAGTCAGCACCGCAGCAGAGCCTCTGACCTTTACTCTGCAAAGATCAACATGTGGGCTGATTTTAAAAACTTCATATTCTTATTCCTCTTTACATAAAATCCTTTTTTAGTTAAGAATGAAACATTAAGAACTCAGTAGAGCACAGCTCTGTGTGGCTTTGCTTAGAAAGTGATATTTGTGTGTACGAGCCGGACCGTGTGTTGATCTAAACTTCAGGTTAAACTAACTTCTTTATCTGTGGTCTTAGAAAGGAACTGATGCAGCACAGTCCCACACACAAATGGAAAAGGTGACTTTTATTTATTATATATATATACAGGACAGTGGAAGGAGTTGGAAAAGAGGGCAGAGAGAGTCGGGATGACCTGCAGCAAATGGCCGAGAGCCGGAGTTGAACCCAGCACAGCAGCATGGAGGACTGTGCCTCTTTACATGGGGTACGCGCTTTAACCGCTGAGCTAATCTGGCGCTCCCCTGAAATGTTCTTTTAAAGAGGAATTCACCGTGACGAAGGTTCCCTGGGCGTGCAGGGTGATCTCCCGTTAATACCCAGAGAGAAGTTTGTTTGTCTGTTTGTACGCAGGATAAAAGAATAACGGCTCGGCTGTGAGGAAACGTGGTGGGAGGGCGAAGAAAGAACCCTTTAAACTCTGTGCCGATCCAGATGCATCTTCTGAACAAGTAACAGCAAAGTTATTTCTATACTGTTGTATTGGACTGCATTAGATGCAGTTACTTCGTCCACCTTCCAGCAGGTCATGCTCCTTTTTTGTTCCTTGCTTCATAAAGTGAAATCGTCCTTTCCAGCTGTAGATTCCAGTTTACTGCTCCCTGAATATCGTGACGTCAGTTTGATGTCCGTGTTGCCTCACAGAGTTCATCTCTTAGTCACAGATACACCAGCAACCTGAAGCCGAGGCAAACACACACACACACACACACACACACACACACACACACACACACACACACACACACACACACACACACACACACACACACGCACACTGCTCATCTCCACCCTTCCTTCCTCTGACCCCACATTGTTCTGAGTCATTGTTTCATTGTTTTTCCAATGACTTATTTACATCAGTGTTTTAATGCCGAGCGTTGCATGACCTGTTTCTGACCTGACATAAGAGTCGCTAAGAGAGTGCGGTGGTGTGTGGTTGTGTGGTTGTGTGTTTAGCATACTGCACAGGTAGACATTTTCCGTTGCAGGAAGGAAGTGTGACAGCTGTGGCGACACACAGAAAACCAGTTTATCAGGTTAATACAAACATGCGTAACTGTGAGTGTCCTTCTACATTTAGATGTGATCATGTGGTTCATGCTGCACCGGCTGTTGGTGTACGTATGGTGTATGTATGGTGTATGTATGTTGTATCTATGATGTAAGTATAGTGTAACTCCAACAGGTCTCTCCTCCTGCCGTATGTAGCGTCTCAGTTTGGACAAGCTGAAGTTACTGGACCTTTGTTAAAGCTGTCTGTGAATCGTACATCATTATTAGAAAAATACTAACAGTCTATTCTGAGACAGCGATGTTTTCAGCTAAATGCTAATGTCTGCATGCTAACCTGCTTACAATAACAAGGCTGTGTTGGCATGCGAGCATTTCATATGGGACAAACTGCAGCTTTGACCTGATGATAACGCTAAGTGAAAAGTCGGTTGATCACCAGTTTGGTTGCAGTTAATCCTGTTAGGGAGAAATGTACCGAACTTCATTACAATCTCTCCAGTATGTTATATATTTGCCTGTGTGTGCTTTAAAAATGGTGCGAGGGGAAACTCCAGTGAGAATCGTGTTTTTGCCTGAATAATCAGGATGTGGCTCACGTAGTTTTTCTTTAGGAGCAGCTGTTTCTTATTTAACCACCACAGTTTGAACATCATTTTAAAATCTCATAGCGCTGTGTTTCTCCACTCATTTCCCAGAGATCCAAATAGTGTCGCCTGTGTGACATCTGTCAGTTGTCAGTTACATCATCAGTCTTTTCCTAGTTTGCGTGGTCACAGTAACTTAGTCTACTCCATGAGTGTATCAGGAAACTCTGTCAGGCCTTCAGACAGAAAACAGGAAAGGATGCTGAGGATGTCTCTTGTCTGCGAGCGATTAAGATCGACTTCAACTCTTAATTTAATATCATCTGGTAATAACCTTTACCAGACCAGAGCTGATTTTTCAGTTGTCATGGCAACCGACGTTGCACAACCTTGGAGCCACGCTGTGCTAATCTCAGAGATCTCACTTACGTTCTCTTTGGCGCCACCTGAGGTGATAAACGGTAACTGCAGGAGCACACTTCCCAGATATCCACACAGTGCTGCATGTGTGACGTCCACGGTCGGCTCCGGTTGTAACTCTTGATTTTCCTGGCTGACGGTCGCTTTCCTTTTCAGACTGTTTGCTTCATCTGAGCGTCGAGTTTGTTTCTTCTTCTTTGGATTTTCACTTCTTGTTGAAGTTGTATCTGTAGTCATCCATCTTTTCTTTGTTTGTTCAGCCATAGTAGATTACTGTTTACTCGCAACACTTGCAGAGAGCGGAAAAGCAGCCGCTTAGCTCCGCCTACCCTCTCTGGCAGACCAACCACTGCTGGCTGATGGAAAACGCGTCACTAACTGGGCGCCGCCACAGACACCCAGCCCATAATAATACTATATACTGCAGATGCAAAGGCTTTGATCAGTGGGCCATAGGCTCAGTCACCATGTGTGACCTCATTCAGAGAGAGAGAGAGACTTACAGACATTTATTTACATGGACATCTTTAATGATTGAGTCTAACTACTTTATCCCTCAGCATTAGCTGAAAGTGTCAGTAGCTGCACAAAGTGTCTCATGTCTCAGAGTGAGTAAACTACTTTTATCACTGCTCGGACACACAGACATCGACTCGCTCCTCGAGGTCAAACAGGACACTGAAGCCCTGTGAAGTCCAGTCCATCCTGGGAACCAAGCAGAGGTTCTGACCCACTGATCCATCCCTCCATCTGTCCCCTCTTTTTGTGCGTCTCTTCTATTCGTCTTCTAACAAGCTGGCAGGATGCTCAATAGCTGCAGCCTCTTCACAGGCCCGCTTTCAGTCCTGCCTTCCACCCTTCATTTGCATGCCGTCTTTATTTCATCAGTGCCCTTTCTCTCCGTCCGTCCCTCCATCAGTGTCTAAACAACTCCTGGCACCGGTTCCCTTCCTGCTTTATCCTCCCTGCTCTGCTCCTCAGTGCCTTCCATCAGCACCCCTCCATGTTTGTGTCCAGCATGGCGGTCAGTATGTGCCTGCATGCTCTTCCTGGCACCGGTCCACTTCACCCTTCAGTGAAGAGGACTGAAGGACTGGGACCGGAGCCAGCTGGCATGGACTCAGTGTAGCTAAAGCACAATAGCAAAGCCAGGCCACGCTGAGGAGGTTAATGCAGTCCTGATCATGTGCTTTCACTGCTGTTGTCCTCCTCTCTGTCTATATGCCTTAGACATACTGAGCGTGCACGCAGGGGGCTTCACGAGAAAGGAGGAACGTTTGCTCAAGACACCGTGACACGAGACTGTCACCTGATGTGGATGTTTGTTAATTAGTTCATGTTTGAACTGATGGTTTGTTCTTTATATCCCTGAGCTGAATGTAAGGAGGAAGGGGCTGTTTTATGACTGATAAGCACTGATTCGCTTCTCCATAAAACGGCTTTATCCGAGCCAAAAGGTCACTCCCCTAAAGTCAACAGTAATAAAAGTGAAGGCCGAAGAGACTGAAGCAAACATGCCAGCGTTTCCCACTGATAGGAGCAGGTTCAGCATGTTAAAAAAGAAGGGAAGAAGGGACAAGTCAATCTTACTTCTCCAGAACTGTCTTCTTCACTTGTCTCTGTAACCCACTGTCTCTTGTTTGAGCAAAGACTGCTGGGACTAGCCCAGAGAAAAACATTGACCCTGCTGACCCCGCAGTCAGTGAATGAGAGGAAGAAGTTCAGAGAGAGAGAGGGGACAAAAAAACAACAGAGACTCACTGAAGGAAGCCAGTGATGTCGGGCCAAGACCCTGACAGCTGTGTGGTGAAGGACGGTGCAGCCTCGGCCTGCTTCAGAACAGAGAGGAGCTGTAGAAGTGGGGCAGAGAAGGCAGACGTCTCAGGGGGAAGTAAACCGTTAGTAACCTTCAAACAGCTTGTAAACGTGACCTGCATGCACCGCCGTCACCTGACTTCAGCACTAAAGTGTTTGTTACATTTAGAAGTAAATAATGTTGAAAAACGAGCGACAGAGAAAGTGCTTTGTTTCTCTTCTGTGCCAGTCGCAGCTGCGTCTGACTTTCACATCTACAGATTCATTTCTTATAATCAGCTGGCCTGTGAAATCTCAGCGTTGATGACTTTAAATATGTGATTTGATCCACACGCTATAAGAAAGTGGTACTACATATTAGTTTGTGGACTGCTGCGTTAAAGCCCAGAGTTTGGCATTGTTTTGTTTTAACAAACAGAAGTGACCATATTTGGACGATAGGAGGAAACACATTGCTTCTCCTCCCTCCTCATGGATAGGTCACCTTAGCAGCAACTTGTCAATCACAAGGTAGCCACTTTTTCCACTTTACTTTTAAGGATTATTTAATTTGGCTTTTGCCGTTACTGAGAGACAGTGGACAGAGTTGGAGATGAGGGATGAGAGAGTGAAGGGGACATGCAGAAACAGGCCCAGGGTCAGAGTTGAACCCTGGGGCCGCTGTGACTCTTATACATGGATTGGTGCTCTAACCGCTGCGCTAAACCAACGGCCCTACTTTACTTGAAGTGGGATCATAATTTACTAAAGAAGACTCCAGGCTAGAGACTGAGACCATAAACTCATTAGGAAAATGTTTCTGGAGGTAATGAATCTGTTGAGAAGAAGGCTTCATTTGTCATAGACGTCCATAAGATCTGACTTCTTTCTGCAACCAGGGGAGTCGCCCCCTGCTGGCCATTAGTAAGAATGCAGGTTTAACATTCTTCTGCATTGTTTTCACGTTTCAGACCTTCGTTCTTTGAGAATTTGAGAATGTGTCCATTAACATCAACTTCACTTCTTACCAACGCTTACTGTTGCTAGGTTACAAAAGCTTCTGGTGGCACTTCCTCTTCCCTCGATAGTGACAGTTAAGTCTGTTTTTAATCGCTCTGTGTTCTTGATATTTGCTTTAATTCAGGGTAATTTGTTTTAGAAAAATGGGAGGAAAAGGATTAGTCTCTCCTCCGCCATTGTTGTTGACATCCGACGCCCGGCCCTTTCTTGATTCTGATTGGTCGGTGAGGGAGAACAGACATCGACAAGTGTGGCGCTGTTCCAAAAGTTGAACTACTTTTGAATTGAGAGCGCAGCGACAAAAACAGCTGACGCTGAGGGCATTTTTGCGCTGAGGACTCTGAAAACACTGAACTGCATTGGATTTGTATAGAAAAGCACGTGAAACGCTGTCAGTGGACACGGGCCCTCAGGCAACCAACAGCGCAGAATCGAGAGATATTTAATGTTTCGGGGAATCAGAGAAACGCATCATTTTGTATACAGCTCATTGTAGCTAACAAATCAGGTTTACTAATTCAGAGGAGACCATGTAAAATTCTCAAAATATACAATTTATTCAAAATATGTTAATGCAACCATCAATATATTCCAGTAATTACAAAATCAGTAGTTATCCTTATACAGACAACGAGGCTTGCAGACAAACAAAAGCTTTGATCTGTTACCATGACAACTCCGGGTCCTTACCAACAGGTGCTGTCCCTTTCTGTCTAATACTGACCAGGCTGTGTGTTCAGAACTACAATTAAACATCATTGGATTTCATCAGTAACGAGGCAGAGCTGAAAGTTAATCGATTGCAGCAGCCGGGACGAACATGACCGCCAGTAACATGAATGAATTTCAGCTGTCTCATAACAACATGATGTCACTCACTTACTTGTTAATGCTCGTTAAAAGAAGAAGAAAGCAAAAAAAGGGGAAGTAGCGATCTCTTTGACTCACTCTTGAATTCTACTTCCTCAAATTGAGTTGAAAAAACAAACTTGTTCCTTTGAGAGAGCAACGTTTAAAATAGCTGACCTCTGCAGAAAACTGACCGAAAAAAAAATCAACCGCAGACTCTGGTCACCACAGCAGCACGGGGGGGGGGGGTATTAAGTAAGATGATGACACTTGGATGCACTCGACTTCACTGATAGATTTTTTTTACTGCTGAAGGGGTCTCATAGTTTCTCCTGCAACCAAACGTCTGCTGACACTTCATCATGTGGGTAAATGTCCTCAACGGTTACAACACAGTGTAGATGCAGCTCATGGGAACAGATAAGGGGATACTGATACAGACATATTTACAAACGCACCTGTACAAATAATTGACACTGTACAGTTGATGTTTAGGGGAAAAAGTGGTCGTTGCATTGTGGGTAATCACATGTTTAAAAGAAGCTAAACAGAGAAACTTTCAGATGTCCTTCAGAGTTATTCTTGAAATCATGGAAGACTCTTTGGCACTCACGAGGAGATTTAAGGAGATGTTAGATAAAAGATGTTCGGCTGATTGTCTTTCTTGTTGTCAGTCAGGTGAAGAGACTGATACCACTCCATTATCTGTCAGTTACACATAAAGCTGGTTAGCTTAGCTTAGCAAGAACACTGGAAACAGGGCTAACAGCTAGCCTGGCTCAGTTTAAAGGTCAAAGCAGAAAAAGCTCGAGGCAGGTCAAAGGTTTGGACCCTTAAAGGAACAGAGACATTGCTGATATGAGTAGTTCACAATGTCGTGTTCTTTTCGTGCTCAGTCAGAATATCTGCTGAGGATTAACTTGTTATAAATTAATCTGTACAAAACACAAGCATTTTTTGTCCGGTACATTGAGGCCATGTCCACATGCACACGGGTATTTTTCAAAACGTAGCTTTTTCTCTGTGTTTTGTCCTTTCGTCCACACAGACGCCGTTTTATGTCACTGAAAACGGATCTTTTGTAAAACTCCGGCCAGGGTGAAGACTTTTAGAAACTCTGTTTCCACGGAGACGTGCAGACAGGGTAAACGGCATTTTTGGCTCACGGCGTCAGGCTGTGCGCCGTTATCTCCTTTGTGTGGTGTCCCAGATGAGGCGACATTCCTTGCAGAATGACGGACGTGACATAAACAGTGATGCCTGTAACCTGCTAACAGGACTGTTTACACATGATATGTACAGTTACTCGTCCTCTATGTTGATATATCGTTCCTCAGTGCGACGTTGCACCCCGGCAGGTCGTCTTCCGGCAATAGACTTTTTCTGACGTTTGATTTGCCGCAATTTTCTTTTTCTTCTTTGCATGACGGGGTTATATCGCCGCCTGTTGGTGTGGCGTTCTCATGACGGCGTTTGTGTTGTGTTTTTCTGTTTTAGTTTGGACTGGGATTTTTTTTATAACCGTGCTTGTGTGGACGGGACACGAAGGAGGGAAAAATACCCGTGTACGTGTGGACATGGCCTTAATGTACTGAAGCACCTGCTGAGAAATAGTCCAGTGATGGAAGGTAGATTTTGTGTTCTACTACCAAAACCTACCAAAAGATATGTTTGCTTTTTAACGGTGCGTTCACGTACACAACCGTCTGCGTCATGAACGTAATTGTTCACATACTTGTCTCTGCACTACGCGTCTTACTGGAGTATACCTCTAGAGGGCGCACCAGAGATTGTCTCTGATGTGGATCATTGTGGACTCGGTCTATCAGCTCATCTTCAGAACTTTCTGCTGTTGGTGTCCCTGCTGCTGAGTTGACCCTGTCACATCCAGCCTGCCTCTACACTGCCCCTACCGTACGCGTCAGATGCACGTAAACTTATAAAAACAAGCATCGTCTCAGGATTAAGTATGCAACAAAAAGATTCGATGTCCTGATATAAGTGTGAGAATTTTCTAAGATTCCAGGATTTTTTTGCATGTTTTTAAACTTCAATGGGCAACATGATTACAATGTCGTAAGTCCCAATGTTGTGCAGATTGCATGTGACATATTGCAGTATGTTTGTATAGTAACAAGAAAAAGTATGCAATTTGCTCCTCAGGGTTTGTTAACGTTGGACGGAGCCAGGCTACATGCTAAGCTAACCAGCTGCTGGCTTCAGCTACATAATAAGCATACAGACACGAGAGTGGTATGGTCTCAGGTGACACTCAGCAAGAGAGCAAATAAGCTTATTTTCCAAAAACAGTAACTGAGCGGAGAAACTACTTCCAGTCTTTGTGTTTGGGCTGCAGAGTCTATGTGTGAACTCATGGTGCATTCAGGGACACATGACAAAAAGGTGTTGGCTTGCTACATACCAAATCCACATGTGGATTAATGTTTAAAAAAAACAGAGGCAAGCATAGAGTCTCATACTATACTTACAGTTCATTACATAACATTTACAACTCCTGTTAAAGAGACAAATACAGTGACGGGAAGAAGAAAGAGCCACACAATGGCCACCAGCAAACAAACAAAAGAATACATACACAAATAACAGAGTTATTTGTAGTGACACAGATCAGGACGGCTTGTTTGTGTGATTTAATAACATGTACATGTAGCAGACAGAAACCCTCGCTTCACTTCATCATGTACGTTTGACTCTCGCTGTCAGAAGGTGCTTTGCTGGAAGACGCCCCAGCTCCTCTTTCATTCACACGCTCCACACACCATCCAAATAATAAATACACTCAACTTTAGGAACCAGAATATGTTGGTTTTTTTACACATTACATTATTTCATAAATAAAGAAATGAACAGTAATTCTCAATGTTTGCTTAAATTATCTTAACAGAGAGCACAAACGTGGGTTATGCATAAAACGACCTGTGAGTTCAGGTTTGATACGAGAGGACGGCGAGGTGAAGAATAACTACGAGCTCACGACTACTCTCTCCTGTCGCCTCTCGACGTACAAGTACACTTCCTGAATGTGTTAACACTGTTTATGGCGTTCCTTCCCTTTGCTTATGCTTCACATGAAGAGAGATCGCACGGATCTCTCGTTGCTACTTTTCGCTGTTACTGATATGCAGTAATACAAAACACGTGGACTCTTCTGTGACGGCCTTCCTGTCTGTTTGAAGAGGACACGAATATGGCAGAAAAAAGCAAGCAGAAGATGTGGTGTGACGACGTGTTGGTCCTGCAGAAAATAACCATCCACATGTAGGGTAAAAAAATCTTCACGTCTGAGGGCACAATGTGCACCTCGTACCTTTTTCTCTGCGTCTCTGATTCAAAATTCTTTCCAGGTAAAAGCTTAAAAAAAACTGTCCACACCTTGATTGTTAAAGGTGCAACGACAGCAGGGCCAGAGTAACAGCTTTTGCACTCTTCTTCTTTATCCATTTGGCATGTCTCATAGAGAGACTCCTCATACAAAAAGGGCTTTAATCCGTGAAACGTCTGGAGGGGAAAAGTGGCACTGCTCCATTTCTTTCCTCTTCTCTGCTTCACCTGAAACACGCCTGTGTTTGGGGATCGGGTCACATGGCAGGGAGGTAAGAGGAGACGATTCTTCAGCTTCTTCGGGCCGATCATCCCTCCTGGAGAAGTTTAAAGGAGGGGACGAAAAGGAACATTTAAAGATAGGAACGCTCCCTCTTTCCTTCCTTCCTTCCTTCCTTCCCTCCTCTCTGTGCAGACACTTCGTGTTCCGTCATCAGTCACACGACCAGAGCGCTACGACACGCAGCAGCAGGTCCGCGTCTTCGGCGGCTCCTCCTCTAAAGGTTGTTTCAGTTTGAGCAGGGGCGGGTCGCCGCTGGCCGGCGTGTAGTAAACTGCGCTGCCATTGGAGGACACCAGCGGCATGCGGGGGTCATCAGAGTGGATTTTGGCATCTGTGAAGGAGTCCATGGAGCCGTTACCTAAGTGACCGTTGAACAAAGGGTGATTCAACAGCTTGGCGGCGGCCCTCTGTTTCTTGAGCTCCGACAGAGTCTGAGCGCGCTCCCTCGGCGAGGCCTCCTCTTGGGTGGGCTGGGTGGAGACGACCCCAGACCTCTCAGACGACGGCGTGTTGCCATTGGGGGGTGTTTGAGGCGGCGCGGACGTGGTGGTGGAGATGAGGCCGTTCTGTTTGCTGTTTCCATCTTTGAGGATGGTGGGCATCTTGGGCTTGTCCGGCAGCTCCACAGCTACGACCGGTTTGACCTGCAGGACATCAATAGAGATGACTTTAATCCCTATAGACGGTTTCTCTTTTGGATGATTAAATACACGGAGGCCAGAGTCTGTACGAGGGAGATTGGATGTGTTTGATCTGGTGCCAGAGCTATCAGCTTATAGAATAAGAGATGTAAAGCCTTTTTCTGCTGCTATTAGAGAAAATCATTGTAATCCAGAGGTTCTGAACCTTTACTAAACCTGCCTTAATACACCTCCACTTCAGATCATGTTCCTTTCATTTCTATTCAAGCCTTTCATATTCACTTGATAATTGCCTCAATCTGCTGCAGTCTGTGTGGAAGCTTCATCGTGCTGCTAACAAAGCTGACTCTATAAGAGCAGCTTCTTCCTGTCAGGAGAGAAACTTTCAGTCTGCTCTACGTGCTGATCTTTTGCTTTTACTGTTGGTGTGAGATTCAAGTGAACTTTTTCCTCATTGTGATTTTCTTCCTGTGGAGATGAGATCTGTCTGACTGACACACCTACAGCACAATCTGACATTTAGACTTCCTGTGATGTGTGGGAGAGATGATTAAAGGCCTGATATTAAACGCCTTTCTACCTGTGCTAAAAATAGCTCAGTCGTGTCAGGTCTCACATCTCGCAGGTTTTGTGCAGAAAGTTAAAGACAACAGCATCAAAGGAGGATGAGCGCACAGATGTAACGTACAGGCGATCTACATCGACTGAAGCAGCACTGAGAACAGAGATGCTGAATGCAGGGGAACTCACAATACGATGATATCGCAATACAGCGATTCTGCCATGATTGATATACTGCAAGACAATTAAATAATGACACATCACGACGTCTGAGTAACTGAAGAACAAGTGCAGAATCTTTTTATGTTTTAGCTGCAGTTTGGTGTCACGAATAACAACTTTGGATTTGAAAAGTCTTTTAACTTCTCGTCGCCGCTGTCTGATGTCATCCCGCTGCCTTCTTCTTCAGCCAGTTCATTTCAGTTCACGTTACCTTCATTCATGTCCTAGGCACCACTGCGAGCAGTCATGAGGTAGTGATGCAGTGAGTCAGAATCTGTTCAGAGCGCCATCAGTTTGTAAATTAAAATACTTTGCACCAGCCTGTCGATAACTGTACTGCACTCGTCAGGACGACGATATGTTGCCGTGTCGATATTTTGTCCCACTTAGAACCACGAATAAGAAATAAATAACCTTCAGACTCACATTTACCACCTGGCTGTTCTCCTGATCGGACTCTTTCTCCTTCTCGTCCTCCTCCTCCCTCCCTCCCCTCCACACGATGGCCTCCGTCTCGTACTCTTTACGGCACAGGTTGTGTCTGTCGGACAGGCTGGCTCGCCGCACCACTTTTCTGAAGACACAGGACACAGAAGTTTAGTGCAAGAAAGAAACATGCAGGCGAATCTGAACAAAGCATTTTCAAGGCTTATAAAATTCTTTACGACGCTCGTTTCAGGAAGGTTACACTGGTTACGTTTCACATATTAAGGCGAAGGGAGGCTGAACTGCTCGTCTTAGATAAGATAAGATCATCTTCATTGATCCCCAGGGGGACATCCGGGTGTTGCAGCAGCACAAAGACAGAATAGCAGGTCAGTAAATATAAAAATAAGAATATTTTTAACACATTTACAAAAACATTTAACATTCAGTTAGATTTCAGGGACGTTATCGACACTGCACATTTTATCTGACTTCATGTACTCCCCTCCTCCGTCTCCTCTGTGAAGAGAACGTGTAGTAGCAGCAGTAACACCAGCAGGTGTCAGCACTCACCCACGACTCCCAGCGCTGGACGTCCGCCTGCACAGCGAGGTCTTGTGTTTGAGCTGTGACTTCATGATGATGTCGTGCTTGTGTTTCAGGTCCAGCAGGATGGCTCTGAACTCCTCGTCCTCGCACAGATCTGAAAACGAGAAGGATGAAGGGCAGGAAATGTCAGCTCCTTTCAAAATAAAACGTGTTTGTTGTGCTTTGATGCTCTTGAAACCTGGAATGCCAAATTTACTGACACTTAAGGCACGGAGAGGGTTTACATCACGGGTTTGTTCTGATTAAATGCTGATTTAAATCTGGCTCAGGTTCATCTCAAAGTTGGACAGAACAAGATGGAAATGAGTTCCTGCTGGGATTAGACGTGTTGTTGTCTTTACCTCCCACCAGGTGTATTGATAAGTGTGAGAGTGAAGAGTGTCGAGGTGTTAATATACCGATGGGGGTCTCCTCCAGGAAGGTCTTGGCATTGAGACTGGCTCCATGAGACACCAGCAGCTCTGCTACATGCATCTGAAACAACAACAGCAAATTATGTTAATGCTTCGGAAACCTGCGTGTGCTCTTATCTGCTTCCTGTTTCCTGTTATGTTTGCCTTACCTGGCCCCAGCAGGCTGCAGCGTGGAGCGGCTGCCATCCATCTGAATCTCTCAGGTCCATGCGAGCCCCCCCCTCCAGCAGCAGCTCTGCGGCCTGCACGTAGCCGTTCGCTGCCGTGATGTGGAGCTGCAAGGGCAGAGCAGGGACGAGGATTACATTTGTCCGGTGCCGGGGATTTGTTACAGATACACTCAAAAAAGATGCAAAAGGTTTCAGGTGGATTTCAAAATAAGGCCTCAATTTAAAGAAACCAAATAAAGCTGTTAATGTAAGACATCGTGCTACACCTGCAGAAACTCCTGACGTAGTTTGGGTGTGTCACCCTACACCTTCATTTACTCGTGTTTTGCTATGCCTGCACAGTTTGTACAGGGCACCGCATTAACAATTAAAGATGATCCTGCCAGCCTGAGATAATCCGCTCTGCAGGTCACAGACTCACCTGCACTGTGTCAGGAAACAATTACACCAGGAGCTATCAAGCGTGAATCACTGCGCAGCTTTTTAAACCTGTCGATTCTATCAGGACGTTAACTCCAGTCTTAACGTCTTCACTGTTCGTGCACAAAGACCATACATGGTATGAAAAGCAACACTTCCTTCACAGCTGTCCTAATGGGCCTTGTGTTGAACCCTGGTGTGGACAGACTTTAGGTAAGTATGTTTCCAATTAAAGAGGACATGAACTTTTGTTTTTAAAGCCTCCTTTCAGAGTAAATGTAAGTCTGACTGCGCGGGATGGGGAGAACGACTGAATGTGAAAAAGCTGTGCCTCGCCCTTTTTGGTGCTGCAGGAAATTGTATCCTAAATCAAGTCAGTGTATTTAAGAGTTATTCAGACATTTTCCTCAACACAGCGTCATGAGCGTCATGGTGGCACTGGAAGAAGTCAGGGCTTCACTGATGTCGTTGTTGAGGTGTTTCCATCTGGACCTCGGGCCGGGCTGCCGGGCTGCCAGCATCACAAACACCAAACCCTACACATCCACACAGTGTGCATTGTGTCTCTGTGTTTGAGTAATTCAGTTTCCTCTCACACTATCACCGGCAGCCTCTCTGCGATGTGCCCTGCCTCCTGCCCAAAAGCATGCTGGGATAATCTCCCTCTGCCTTATCCAGGTTTTGGCTAACAGTCTGAAGACGTGACCTGTGGGTGAACTGCAAATGTTAACCTGCCTAGGTGTGCTGGTGTGGGCGTTCGGGCCTGTGTGTGTGTGTTAGCCCTGTGGGGGGGTGATGGACTTATTGGATTTACCCAGCTGTGACTGAAGAGATACGCATGTTTAAAAGATGGATGATCTGACTTACCCAGAAACCATTGTGCTTCCTTTGTGACTGACGGATTTGGATTATTGTTTTAACCACTTTAAATGTCTTTTTAATCTTTCCTTTTTTAATTTATATTTTCATTGTTTCAGGCTACACGTCCTGTTTGTTTCTAATGCATATGTAGAGCACTTCAAAGTGTAATGCAGCCAAGCTTGAGTCAGTATGAAACATGTTGTGTTCTTACCGGTGAAAAACCTCCATCGATGTTTTTTTCTTGTTAAATTATTGCAAAAAGTGGACTGACGACTTTTTAGCTTTTTTTTTAGACTTTAAAGAAAATCATGAAGATGTTCATGTAAATAAATGTCTGTAAGTCTCTCTCTCTCTCTGAATGAGGTAACACATGGTGACTGAGCCTATGGCCCACTGATGGAAGCCTTTGCATCTGCAGTATATAGTATTATTATGGGCTGGGTGTCTGTGGCGGCGCCCAGTTAGTGACGCGTTTTCCATCAGCCAGCAGTGGTTGGTCTGCCAGAGAGGGTAGGCGGAGCTAAGCGGCTGCTTTTCCGCTCTCTGCAAGTGTTGCAAGTAAACAGTAATCTACTATGGCTGAACAAACAAAGAAAAGATGGATGACTACAGATACAACTTCAACAAGAAGTGAAAATCCAAAGAAGAAGAAACAAACTCGACGCTCAGATGAAGCAAACAGTCTGAAAAGGAAAGCGACCGTCAGCCAGGAAAATCAAGAGTTACAACCGGAGCCGACCGTGGACGTCACACATGCAGCACTGTCTGGATATCTGGGAAGTGTGCTCCTGCAGTTACCGGTTATCACCACAGGTGGCGCCAAAGAGAACGAGACTGAGATCTTTGAGATTAAAACTTTAAGACAATAAAATTAATTGTGAATTTGTTATTTTTAGCTCAATAGAGGAAAAAGAATCAAGGAAAGAACGTCTCTTCTGGAAAGGCTTTTTACTGCATTTGCAGAGGAGTACTTTGACCCCCCCCCCCCCCCCTCAGAGCAGCAGCATCATCACACTCTTTCTTTTTTTTGTTTTTACTTCTTATTATTTTTACTGTTTCTGATGTACATGTGTAATTTTCTTAGCACCTTGATCTGTTGTACTTCCCGTCTCCCTCTTGAGGTGATTGATCACTTGTTTTGTTTGCATCACAGTTTGATCAACAACCACCCGAGATGAAAAATCTGCACATCACAAAGTGGAACACAGACTGCATCTGAGCAGAAAACAAAAGAGTAGCCTTACATAACTTCCTACCAGTTCCAGGTCTCTTTGTCGTCTCCCTGCCAGCAGTTTTAATAAGGCATGCTCCAGTTTGCTTCATCATGCTCGAATAGAGATTAACAGGACGCGTAAGGCAGAGGGACAAGCAGCTCAATCAGACAATCTGTGGTAAGACTTTAGAGCTTAACAGGGTTATTTTGGGCTACTACATGTAATGTCCCCTGGCTATTTTCATCCGGTGATCTGTCACTGTGTTTCCTCAGCGTCGCTAAACCCCTGATACGTAATAAAGACTTCATTGAGGCGTCTGAAGTGATGCGCTGATGTGCCCTGCTTGACTTCTAAAGAGTCAGTGCCCTGACCTCATGAACACAACATATTCAGTGATCGCTGTATTCATGGCTCTGCCCTAATAATACTATTAAATGACTCATTACGTAGCAGAAGCAAAATCAATGGTTTCCATATGATCCAAACTCTCGGGCTCTTTCTGACAAACATGAGGCCTGAAGCTCTGCTCCAAACAAAGGACCTGATAGACGCATTAATATTAAACACACACTGTTTACCCATTAATCATGTTTGGGATGTGGACTGCAGGAGCTCAGGGTACACCTTGTATTGATTCATTATCCGTCTGGAAACAGAATCAACAGGGCAGGCTAACAAGCACTGAGAGAGAGTCTGACACTGCTACATGATCTAATCTGTCAAAGCCCACAGCCCCCAGGCCGTCTCTGAAAGGTGCACAGGTGCACAGGTGCACAGGTGCACGTCCATGTTCAGTTAAAGAGTTTATTTTGTCTGTTTCTCTGACACTCAGCTAAGCGTTGCTTATTTCTCATAATAAACAGACTTTCTGTTTTGGTAGTCATTATTTTATGAATCATCCCCTTTAAAAATGAAAATGAAAATTAGATTTTAGGTTCATTTCAAATCTCACTGTGCAGCCGTTTGTGTTCAGATGTGAGTTTATTCTTGGTCACTGTTTTTCCTGAATGCAAGTCAGGTCGAATGTTTTTATTTAAAGGCTGTTTTTGTCTTTATTTAGAGCCATGGTTCTCAACTGATGGGTCGGGACCCAAAAGTGGGTCATTTTTCTTGACTATTATACTGTTGTGTTTTGTGATGTTGACATACGGTGATATTTCCGGGTCCAGAAGGCGCCATCTTTCTTTAAAGAAATACGAGTGGTTGAGAAATGTCAGATCTGGGTTGTGATTTGTTATTAAGGAGGAGGAGGAGGGGCCTGAGGAGAGACCAGCTGGAAGTGTGGATGACCTGCAGCAAACGGCCGTGGGTCGGGGTTACACTCCGTACAGCACAGTGCGTACTTATGTTTCACCACAGGATTATTCCAATCTATCCTCTAATCGTTTCTGAGGTATGACCACAACAGTGAACTGATCACTTTAATATCTACAGCGCATTATGAAATCATACATCTGATTAGCCTGTAAGAAGATCACGATGCAACTCTAAGTGCCTGATAAGCTGTCAAGGTTTCACAGCCTCATTACGGTGTAACTTTAATCATGCAGTCTTTTGAATACTTACAAATCATTTCCTTTCCTCCTCTCGTGGCACATGACGATGGTTTATATCTGATAAAGAGTTGTTTCTTCCTGACAGATTCTGCTGGCTTGGAGGCGGCAATGATGGAGCAACGAAGCTGCATTTTTATCCCTGTGGTTTTTT
The DNA here is from genome assembly GCF_022749685.1 of Semicossyphus pulcher. Lineage (NCBI taxonomy): Eukaryota > Metazoa > Chordata > Actinopteri > Labriformes > Labridae > Semicossyphus > Semicossyphus pulcher. The sequence continues at coordinate 1,018,897 of NW_027211704.1, forward strand.
ACTGATGCAAGTTTACGATCAGTGATGTCATTCATGCATCAGCGCACATAACTGCGTAAATCTAAGTCAACACAGGCTGCTGCTTTAATACGCTCTGAAATTAACACAATCGCTCTCTGATCGGATCTGAAACTTCATCCACGTTTAGTCTCAACATCCAACACTGTAACAATACATATATATGTATGTCTGAAAATGTGAAACAGCATAACACCCCCTCTTTAAATGATCTACACCCACACTAAGTCCTGCAGTGTGTTTAACAGTAAAATCCATCATTTTTAAAGGAGACTTTTATTTTGAAGGGTCTGCAGAAAGGGGTGAATAGTGCATACTGTTTACACGCAATGCAAACTCAAACTTGATGTTTCTTTACATCCTGGGCCTTAGAGACGACAGATTCAGACGCCGCTGCATCTTTCTGCAGTTGAAATCATTTTTAAAGAAAAGTTTAATCAGCACTAAAACACAGAATCTTACCAGCGTTGCTCCCTGAGAGTCCTGCTGGTTGACCTCCTCTCCCTGCCTCAGCAGCTCCTGAATGTCTCCCAGCATCCTCCGCTCCGTCGACGCCCGTGTCTCGTTGATCATCTCTTGAGTGATGCCTGTCAATCAAATGCACACGCAGAACCACAGTGTTTATCATAAGGGAGTCAGTTTTATATTTGTGAATGTCTCAGAGAGACAGCTTCATTTTTTTGATTGACAGTAACATATTTGTTAATGTGACACTTTTCTTGAGGTAACCGTTTCCCCAAAGCTCCTCAGCACGTCGGACAATTTCTAGAGGAGCAGAATGAAGTGCGTTTTAATGAGGCGGCTGCAGAGCAACTTTTTTATGTTAAAGTACAAATGAGCCGACGGCCCAAAATTAGAAATCAGTAATTAATAACAAACTAAAATAAATAAAGAAGTGAAAATGATGTGAATGGTTGTATGAAAAAAATGACTTCACATCATTATTTTAATGTTTTTTAACATCTGCAAACCATTGGGGAGATCAATTTGGATCTTTAATATTTAACAGGCGATTTGTCGCTCTGTGGGCGAGCAGGAGTCTTCGTGCACGTCCGCGCTGACGTCCTGCCCTCTCTTGGCCGACACTTTTGTAGTGTTTGGCTCGGCTGAAGCTCAGGTGATTCTGTCTGTCACAACCACTCTACATTCCTCCGTTAATCCAGCACCTCACTGCCAGGTGGAGCTCAAGACTGTGACTGCCACACTTGACTTGTTCTCACTGCGCTCAGCAGTTTGGTACAGGACTGTGCAGCTTGTATTTAAAGAAATGTCAGATTAACTAGAATGAAAACAGCCCGACATCAGAACTGTGGCTGCTGGTTTATTCTCTGTGTGGGGCTGAAATCGTGCATCAGGTGGACAACTACAACTGTTGTGAAATAAGAGACAATTTTCCTTTTTGTCACTTTCTTACCCTTCAGAATAAAGCACCTGGAAATAAAAGCACGTGGAGCATGGAGGATGTCACCCTAAAACGGACCAGACAAGCCTTACCTGTCGGTGCATTCATTAACGTCAGTTTTTCAGCCTTTCTCGAGTCATAAATTTAACCTGTGCCGGTGAAGCTGAAGGCCAATCCATCCACTCAGCCAACACTGCAGCCTCCAGCCTGTTTCAATGTCACACTCTTGTTTGACCCTGGCCCACACAGACGTGTGATGGCCACTGATTCTGATGGAGGGGCTTTAACATGGTGAGGAGGTAAACTGTTTTTCACAATCACAGCTGGAGGATATCAGGAGGCGCAGGACTCAGGACGATGACAGTCGTCTTTGTCTGCTCTAATGAAGAACAGCCCCTCCAGCTCCTGTTTCCTGTGTTTGCTGTTGTTCCTGCTGCAGAGCTTCAGTCTCTCTGGTGCTGATGTCACAGACTTTACCTGCCTTGTTTCTGTCGTACTTTCATTTAGACTATTGACGCCAACGGCTAAGCAACGCCCCAACGGATTTAAAAATGTGAAATACAGAAAATATTCCTCATTCACGTATTTGAAAATATGATAAAAAGAATAAAAAGTCAATAAAAGAAAAAGAAAAGCTGAAAGCTGAAAAGAAAATGTCCTGATAAGGAACAAGCACTGGTCTGTGTTGACCTTTCAGAACAGCAATGACACCCAATTTTACATTTCAACAGATGGTTGCAGAGTTATGGCTGAAAGCACTTTGGACAAGCTGCTGATGAAGGAGACGTCCAAAGATGATCAAACGTAAAGTACAACTTTCTCTCTGGGAGCACACTTCCCAGATATCCAGACAGTGCTGCATGTGTGACGTCCACGGTCGGCTCCGGTTGTAACTCTTGATTTTCCTGGCTGACGGTCGCTTTCCTTTTCAGACTGTTTGCTTCATCTGAGCGTCGAGTTTGTTTCTTCTTCTTTGGATTTTCACTTCTTGTTGAAGTTGTATCTGTAGTCATCCATCTTTTCTTTGTTTGTTCAGCCATAGTAGATTACTGTTTACTCGCAACACTTGCAGAGAGCGGAAAAGCAGCCGCTTAGCTCCGCCTACCCTCTCTGGCAGACCAACCACTGCTGGCTGATGGAAAACGCGTCACTAACTGGGCGCCGCCACAGACACCCAGCCCATAATAATACTATATACTGCAGATGCAAAGGCTTTCATCAGTGGGCCACAGGCTCAGTCACCATGTGTTACCTCATTCAGAGAGAGAGAGAGACTTACAGGCATTTATTTACATGAACATCTTCCAGATGATCTCTTGAAGTTGAAAATGTTTATTTAAGGGGAGTTTGCTTGATTGACAGTTGTCCCAGCCTATCAGAGTTGAAATCGCTATAAAGGCAAAAATCCCATATCTCACATAAGTTACAATCCCCCTTTTTACACACATAAACTAATATCCACATTAGAGCAGCAACTAAAGATTTTTTACACTCAGGATTGATCTGTGTAACATCCTATCAGTATCTACGTAAAGCCCAATGTGAAGCCACACAACACAACAGTATTCAGTCCATACAAATATAAGAAGAGAAGCTGTAATTCATGGTGTGATGTGTGACATCACTAGAGACCTGTTTATGGCCCCTCTGTGTTATCAGCAGGAACTCTTTGTCCCTCCATTACTGAGGATGCAAAGTGACATGAGCTGTTTCTGCTCTGCGTTAGCGGTTCAGTCCCTGCTACATTTCCCCGTTACTGCAGCTCATTACACATGAACCGGGCTCTACAGGGGAGGATCAAGGAAGAGTCAGATCAGTCGATGTTGCATATGAAGTGTGTGTGTGTGTGGGTGTGTGTGTGTGTGTGTGTCTGCGTGTGTGTGTGTGTGTGACAGAGAGAGAGGAGAGAGAGTATGCCCATCCCTGCGGCGTCTCTGAAGAGAGGAGTCTCATCCAGCAGTACAGTGCTGGAAACATTACGGAGCAATTAGCAGCACGGCGCTCCCTTTGATCGGCTTAATAATCATTCTTCTCACCTACTGTACCGCTGTCTGCTGTCTGCTGTCTGCGGCTCCAGAGACTCCATTGTACGCTGAGAAGCTCATTTTCGCCTGTCTGTGTTTTCCCCTCTCCACATCCGCACCCTCTCTCTCTGTCTCTGTGTGGGTTTGTCATATTGTCTCACATCCAGAATCACACCCACACAAAGAGGTGCTATTTGCTCAGAATCATTAACCCTGCACTTGTTTACAATGCAGGACTTATCATGACAGGTGTTTTTGACCTTTAATTATCAAAGGAAATAAAAGTGAGCACTCGTGATGCTCTTTAACCCTGATTCTGCACAGTCTCTCCTGTTTATCACAGAGCAGCTCCACTGAAGCATTTAGGATTCAGTGTTAAGCTGAAGGGCAAAAGTCAAGTATTTGACCTTCTGTTGTTCGCTACTGCCTCTATAGTCAGATGCTACATGGACAGCAGCCCTCAGCCGAACACACGTTAACACACCGCTGTGCAGAGTTTGTTAGCTTAAAGTTGCCTTGAAAGTAGATCCCCAAAGAGGGGACTAACCTCATTCAAAATCCCACTGACGTTGTAATGACGGTCAAGAAACAGTATTAGAACAGAGATAAAAACAATCTAATAATGTTGTTTATGTAATATTTCTGGATTTAGGGGCATTTAATCACAACCTATAAGCCTTTGGGAGATAAACGTCATGGCTCAAAAAAAAGAGGCCAGTTGGGGGTCAGTTCAGACGTGTCTGAGACAATGTCTCCTTCTGCTCTCAGTGTACGAAACTGATGCCAAAACAGCCCTGTGATAGGCGCAGCCATCTTGCGATGGTGACGTCATTTGGAGTCAGAGCTGCGCAGTAGAGATCGGCGGGCGGAGCCGCCGTAGCCACTTCTGCTAACCAAAACATGTGTGTTAAGGAGGAGGAGCCGTATTTGTCAACAGAGATGTCAATCATCTTTTTTACAGCATCAAATAACTAATTAAAAATAAACTTGTCAGAAAAATGAACACTGGGACATAAATCAGCATGATAAGAACTAACTATAATGACAGAAACCATGTTTGAGAAAAATGTATTTGCTGTGTATTTTGATATTATAGTTTGACTCATGTCCCATCTGTTAACATGGAGGAGGCGGGCTTTATGAGCTATACTGCAGCCAGTCAGCAGGGGGCGATAGAGAGGGTTTGGCTTGTCTTTAGGGAGCTGTCATGTCGGCCATCTTTTTATGCAGTCTATGGTTTGACATGGTGGCTTAAAAATGATTAAAAATGACAGGAAGTTAAAAGGGAGCATTTGGGAATTTTATAGATATAATAAACAAACGTAGCCAACCTTGTCTGAGAATATGAAACTACGTTAACAAATAAAAGAAATGCTGACTGCATTTAATCACAAAAGCTTGTGGAAAAGAAGCTTTATTAGCACCTAGCTAGAAGCTAGTCCAAGTAGCTAATTAATGTACGCATTAATTTCTGTTGGAGTCTCTCATTTAAAATGATGAATGTAAAACAGAAGTTTACTTGATGATGATGAAGACTCTCACTGCTTTACCTAAAATACATTGTTTTGCTGGAGTCAGCGTTTGGCAAACCAGGATGGTGGGAGCAGAGCTAGGATAACACATTTTATAGGTAATACAATTATAAGAATAAGACTGAAAAAACAATCAACAGGTCAATCAACATAATCAACACGTAATGATATGACAGTGGAAGTGTAACGTGCAATTCAGCAGAGGGTTACGTGTCAGACTATTTCAGGGCTTGTATCTTCCTACAGTGTCGGCTGCTGGTCTGGTATCATCTGCCTGCCAAGAAATATTCCACACAACCCTCATAAAACCACAAACTGTAGTTTTGATCGGCAGTCTTTACTAAGTCTCCACCGGGGAGCAAATCAGCATATTTCCAACAATGTTGGGCGATTCCTTTTCAACTAACCACATTTCAGCAGCCCGTCCTGGCATTCATACTTCTCTAAACTCGAAGCCCCCGCAGCCACAGATTCTGCTGCTTTGTTGCCAACTGTGCGCTAACACGTCTGCCTGTAGATGTAACTGTTTACTCGAAAACACAAACAAAACATTGACAGGAGCTTATGCTGTGAAGGTTTCGTGTGGTTTAACTGCAGTGTAAATGAAGCTGTCTGTCACCCTGACTCTCTTTGTATCACACAAAGACAGAAACGCAAACACCTCCAAAACACAGCAGGAGTTCCCCCTCCTCTGTCACTGATGTGCACTTATGAGCCTGTCAGTTCCTGAACTGTTTCTCAGACGGACAAAATGTTACGATGTGGCTCCTTACAAAGAAACATCTTATAGTAAGCAAGGGAACTGTGAACATGTTAGAGCCCCCTGAAGTGTCAATTCTGAAACTGCGCAGAGGTCACAACCCTGCTGCCATCTTCCTTAACTTACTCCTGGTTGACAGACTGCAGGAAGCTAAAACAGACGTTTATTCTGCTGCAGAGGTTAAGGAAGCTTTAAAAACAAAGGGGAGGGAAAGAAGCTAACTGATGTTCCTTTGGCATTTTCTAACCAGAGTGTATGTGCTGGATTAAACAGTGTTTTTAGCTTGTCTAATGTAAGACACATTACTAGCAATTCCAGCTAATTGAAGTCAGTGCAGGGTTAGCTGCCATTAAAAGGCCAAATTCACAACCAACAAATCCAGTGTGACTTATTCCCCTACTGTGTAGAAGCAGGTCCTGGATGCTGTCAGAGTTTAGCTAACGTTAGCAGCCCTGTCGTCCTCTTATTGGGCTTTAGAAAGTTTACAAGCAGCAACTCAAGACAGCGGTTAGCTAAAACATTAGCTTGTCTTCATCCTGAAAGGCATTCTGTTGTTTTATCTTCAGTGAAAACATGCTACAACCAGTAACGAAAGCTAAGCAGCCAAACAGCATTATGCTAATTTAAATAGCAGTTTATTCTTACTTATCTTTATCAAAGTAATAAAACCAAAGCTAACTATTTAGCTCTATACACATTATAAAAACAATGCTGTTTCTTGTTTCTTGTACATGGATCACCAAGGATGGCGACTTTTTGCCTTGGCCATGCAGCTTTAGCTTCAGTCTATTAGCATCATATCATGAACGTAGCCATCGAATGCTAATTTCAGCCCCTTATTGGTAAATATGACTCAGCGATAGCTTAAGTAGCTAGCTGGTTACAAAGCATTAAAACTGCCAGACACAGTGTTTATCTCTGATGGCAAAATTAATGCTAGTAAGAGGAAGCCAGCTTTTTTATAATACTTTTTAAAAAATAAATACATATTTTAAGTGTAAACCTGCCACCGTCATCATTGCAAACTGCATTAGCAGCACTGGGAATTACATGCAGTTAGCTTAATGGTACACATTGTTCTCCTGCAGTCTTTTTCCAGTATTCAAAAACATTATGTGCAAAAAATGAGGACACAGTAATGGTGAAAAAATAGAGGTACAGGTTAGATAGAACTGGGATAATATGGAATAAAGTAGCTACAGCACACTCCCTCCAATGGCATAATATCTGTACACGAAGAAGCGACCTTATCTCACTTATTCAATCCGTCTGCAGACATTGTGAGACTGTCGAGTTCCCAAACTTGTTCGATGCAGCACAAAACTTTGCCTATCAGCTGAGAGCTACAGGCTAAATATTCTGTCCACGAGCCCGATCTCTGCAGTCATGTCATCACTTTAAAAATTCATACTCTACCTCTGTTGGCCATGGCTGTCTCAATGATGTCCAGTGTCGGATCGTCTTCACACAGGTCGTAGGGCATGTTCCCATCAGAGTTGACCGCCAGCAAATCTGCACCACTGTGGGAGAAGAGCAGATGAATTATTAATATTAATTTTAATAGGCTAATTAATGTACAATATCTGCAATATCATTGGTAAAGTGGGGAGTATTTGTCTTTAGGTGATGAACACAAAAGGCTAAAAGTAAAAAGAGCATTTACTGTCTTTAACACCCAAAAATACAGACTGGACGACAGCTGTAATAAATATAATTAAATATAATTTTGTGATGTTTCAGATGTAAAAGGTTTGTTTACATCAGCAATATTTTAATCATCCTACAAAAACAGGCCTGTTTGATATTCGGATCAGCAACAGACCCTAAGAAGCTGATCTATAAGAGTCTTGGACAGAAATGAGTAAATAAATCTCAGCTCGAGCACACGCTGATGATGCTAATTAAATCACTTCAGTCCAGAACAAGTTGGCCTGCATTACTCAGCACTTTTTAATCAGTAATTTCACTTAATGAATCTGAGAGATACAACACGTCCTGCATGTCATCAAATGGCAGCGGTGTGTTTCTAATGACTACACAGGCTTTAATTTGATAACATTATGATAGAACAGTTTTTATAGTTGATCTATTTGGACCCACAGGAAGAAACACTACACACAGAGTATTTTAATATCTGTGTGTGTACATGTTGTTGTATCAAAAGATTTAATTACATCATAATAAGACATGTCTGCAGTGTGCGCATGCACTTTATATGTTCAGGTATGCATGAGGGTGTTTTTCCCTCTGCTAGAACAGGGTCAGTATTATTGAATTATGACTTTAATTTACACAACAAAGATGTCTAATAGCACCTCGATTATTACATGTCATACTGAAGAGAAATGTTTCAATATTATCCCTTATTAACTTTCACTAAATTGTATCATAATGATGTGATCGTATCATGTTTGTTTCGAGCAAACCATTATTAGAAACTTGTTTTTGTCTGATGTAACACAACACTGAATCATGATGGTTCAATATGATTCCAATGTTGATTCTAATATTACCTGCCCGACGGTGTCGTTTGTTTGATGCTGATGGTTTTTCTCTTTTTACATTGTTTTGTTTTGTTATTAATGTGAGCTGGTATTTCCTCTACAGCTAGCTGCATTAGCATCTATCTCTGCTGCTGCAGGTCGCAGCCTCAGTAACACCTCTCTTCTCTTATCCAGTGCTCAGTTAAGATGTGAATTATAGATCGCTTAAATTGCCTGCAGCACCTCACTGAGAACAATACATGCATGTACACCTGAAACATATATTTGTGTTTTCCTCCAGATCGCTCAGAGGTGGCAGTCAGCTAGCTCACCTCTCTGTGGTTAAAATGCACATTTAACTGTTGATTATCAAACTAACTTCAGCCTGGTTAGTTGGTCTCCTCTGGCTGCAAGATTAATCAAAATATCAATATGGTAAATTGCAATGTCCAAGTAACAGAAGCTCTAATGTTGTGATGAACGTTTAACGTGTGACAAACAGCTTCATTATGAAGTCCTGCAGTGCAGCAGGGACGCGCTGGCCAACAAGTCTTCTTATCAGGACGTAAGGAAACATTTAGTCTGACCCCAACAGATGTCCCATTGTGAATCACATGATCGTCACAATTCTTGTCAACATACTGCTGAGATGGACTGCAGATTGCATTTACTTCCAATAAACGAGGAATTCCCAGTGAGCGCAGGTCATAAGCTCACACTGATTAAGTCCCTGCCCTTTGTTCACACCGCCTGTCGCTACTACCGATTAGATGATTTAGTGAGGTCCTCTGATCGGCCCCGCTGGGGTCGGTCACGGCCGGGGTCGGTCACGGCCCTGGCCGAGCACCGAGAAGACGATCAAACTCGACTATCTGGAGGAAGTTAAAGTCGTAATAAGATAATGATAATGATTTCCAGTGCAGACCTAAATGTGATGATCAAACGCTCGCTGAGCTCAGACAGACATTATCCATGTTGTACTCGGGGATTGCTCAAACAGCCTCACTCATCTAATAATTGTTTATTTGTTCCAGGTGAGGCTGGGCTCCTCCACTCTCAAACCCAGCAGGAAACCCTGGTGTAGCGTGTCTGCATGTCTTACTGTGTGATGAGGATCTTGACGAGTCCTGCGTGGCCGCAGGTAGCGGCGGCGTGCAGCGGCGTCCACAGCTCGTTGTCCTGAGCGTTGACGCTGGCTCCTCGGTCCAGCAGGATCTTCACCATCTCCTCGTAGTTATCTATACAACACTGTGAAGAGAGAGAGGGGAGGGCGAGAGAAGAAGTCTGTTTATGTTGGTTTTTTAGCCCCAGGTGAATCATGTTATGACAGAGTGGGGAGTTCATGGGTAAACAGGAGAGAGGATGGACGTGATGTATAAAATGAAAGTAGAATAACAGCCACAGTTTCCCTCTTGTTTGGAGGATAATTAAACGCGAGCTAAAAAGGAACTCTAAGTCTTTTTATTGTCCGCCTGATGGAGCATATTATTCATACAGTGAGCACTTAGCTCTGCTGCAATGATGCTGCACGCTTTAGCTGTTTAATTACTGTAAAAAAAGGATTGAAAGACAGTAATTTGTCAAAAAAGGAACAAAAAATCCATTTAGAAGACAAACTGAGTCTCTACCAGAGTCCTGTGAAAGCGTATTGCAGAGTGCAGAACTGAGAACACATTAAGCCAATTTGGAAACAGTCAGTCTGACATCTCACCCACTGTGTGGGCTGTTCTCTGGATCGGAGACAAAACTGGAAATGCTCCCATAACTCACACCCATCCACAGAGACAGAGACACAAAGACGGAGAGGGACGGAGCTTATTTTCCTCGTTAAACCCGGGTGTGATTATAGGGTGGGGAGGAAGGAGATGTTTTCCATGAGAACCATCCTCCAATCTAGCTGCTGTCAGCAGCAGCAGTTTCCTCCATCAGAGCTAATTGGTGTGAGTGTGGCAGCAGAGACGGACGAGAAGACGAGAAAAACAACAGATAAAGAGAGCAGACATGAGGCTAAAATTGGGATTATTTGTCACAGCAGGGGGTCAGACGTAATCAGAAAACTGAAGGTCTTAAGCAAACGTCTGATGTGGCGTTTGTGGTATTATTTGTGAATCTGGTCTATGGCTTGTTTTGTTCTAACCTCCCATCAGTCCACCGTCAGCCACACTAAAGCAGACTCCTCCTTTGTTCAGAGAAACAGCTGCAGGTTTTAACCAAACAACAGCCACTTTCATGAGAAGCCACTGGAGTGAAATGAAAATGAGACATCTGTCAGGATGAAATGTTAAAACGCTCCGACAAAATGCTGCTGTTAATCCCATAATGAGCCCGCCCACTCAGACACATCTTATGAGGATTTAAACAATTTAGAGGAAAATAACAGAAGAGGTTGGTGACGAACGGAAGATAAATTAGGATTCAAACAAAGAACAGAACAAATAAAACCATCCGTGTGTTAGATGTGTATCCTCCTCAGGGAACCAGGAAGTCAGAGCCTATCCCAGCATGCACTGTAAACAGGGAAGTTACGCCCTTGACACAAGGCTAACACGCACGTGAACCTTCCAAGTACTTCAGTGCAAAAAAGGAGCTATGTGTAAGATTTGATGATAAGACGCACTTTAAACACTTTTTGTGGGCTGCGTCCTTCACAGCGGTGCGACCAGTATACTGGAATAAAATGCAGAAAGGTATTTTATTGTGTTGTGGTATTTTACCCAGACGATGCTGGCGCTATAAGATAGCTAGCTAACATTTAGTCACCGTCACGCATGTGCGATGTCATGACCTCCAGTGCAGCCGCCACTCGCACAACAATCAACGTTAGCGTAGCGTTAGCGTAGCGTTAGCGTAGCGTTAGCGTAGGCTGCCAGCTACCGTACCAGAAAACAGATGGTAGGCTGTAATATGTGTTTTAAATGAACACAAATTGAAATAACTTGTATACACTTGTATTTTTATTAATAAATAGCTAAAGAAAACCTTTTTCCCTCTGGGTACCCCCAAAAACAGACTGCATCTCATATTCCAGTGTGACCTATATTCTGGATTTTACGGTAATTATTACATTTATGATAAAGGCTGCGTCTGGTTATGCTGTCCTCCATCTTTGTTCAGTTCATAACGTGACGTACAGCGATGGGTCAGTGAGGTCGAGCTGCAAAGCAGAGTTTGATCAATATTCAGTGTTGCCGCTCCGGTCAGGTGTACAAGCTTACACTGGTTTGATTTGATCCGAACAGGCAGAACCTGCACGTCATTATGACACATGCAGGTGAAATAAAAAGGAGCCCACATGAACGTGTGTCAGTGTTTTGCTTCATGTCAAACTGCTTGAGAGGCTGATCGAGCAGGAGCCAAAGAAGCAGAGTTACACACACTGAAAAAGAGATCACTCTGCAGGTGTGTCGCAGATTAAATTGGACAAGAGAATGAATTTTGTCAGCACCACAGCCGGAACAGTCTGACGCTAATTTGAGAATAAAGTGACTCTTAATAATTAAGAGATAACATGAGTCATAAAAATTGAATTATGAAGAAGAACATCCACGGATGAACAAACAGATTCACCGCAGGTTCGAGAGTTGATATGACTCCTGTCCTGAGGGTTTCTGCTGACACCCATCCATCATCTATACCACTTCTCCTGTTTAGGGTAATGTTACACCCTGGACTGATCAGCTGTCAATCACAGGGCTGACACACAGAGACAGACGCTCACACTCACACCTACGGTCAGAGTCACCAGGAAAGCTAACGAGCATGTCTTTGGACGCATGCACGGGGAGAACATGCAGACTCCACACAGAAAGGCCCACTACGTCTGAACCGGGACTCGAACCAGGAACCTTCTAGCTGTGAGGGGACTATTTTCAGACATGAAATAAGTAAATTACTGGCTTCGTCTGCTGCTGCCTTCACATAAATCTGACTCGTTTAGATTCAGACGTATGCAGTGTTGAAAGTCTTACAGAAATGTTCTTTGGTGAGATTGTCATCAAAGCCTCTGAGAGTTACACGAGTGCTTCTTCAGACATGTGACCAACATGTTAAATTGCTTTTTCGTAACGCGGCGCCTGTCTGAGCAAAGTGAAGGTACGGTCTCATTCTGAGATGCTGCTCCACGTCTGAAACTTCTGATAACAAGTTTCTCCCCCCGCACGCCTTCACTTTTTGCTGCTTGCTCGTCTTAACAACGCTCTGTGCATGCTCACCATATAAACCGTGAGAAGTTCAGGTGTGCGGAGAAGACTTTTTCTTTTCGAGGATTAACATAGAGGATGAGCTGAACTGCAATCTCTAGAGGTTTGGAGTATCTGAGAGCAGCAGCGAGAGCGAGTCAGACAGTTATACAGAGAGAAGCACAAACACAAACATAAACCAACAGGATGGAAATGTCAAGCAGGAGAAGAGGAGGGCGGATACAGAGACAGACGAAAGTCACTGTTCCTCAGCATCCTTTAAACAGCTTTGTTTTAAAGTGATTTTAGCTTAGCTTACAGGCTAATAGATCCCAATATGCTGTTTCACATACTAACACATATATAATGTTCCAGTGTTGGATGTTGAGACTAAACGTGGGTGAAGTTTCACATCTGTAGGTTAAAGTCTGTCGGAGACATCCCCAGGCTGCTCAGCTCGGTCTGCAGGCGGCTGTGAACGTCACCTTTCGCACTGTTTTTTCTACACGCTGCACTTTGTGACATCACAACAGGCTTCGGAGAGCTGGCCAATCAGAAGAAAGTGGGCTTGTAGGGGCGGGGTTTCTTAAAGGGACAGAGCTGACTGAGTGGTTTCAGGCTGAGTTTTTTAACTGTAAATGATGCTCAGCTACTCCACAGGTATCACAGAGGGAAATAAGAAGCTTGACATTAGCATAATACCCCCCACCCCCCCCACCCCCTTTAATGAGTAGAATATGACTCTACCCATAATTTCAACAGAACATTAAAGAACCATTAGACGAGGTGACAAAAAGTAAATGTTACTTTTTAGACAATAAATGAGCAGAAATGATTAAAGAGCGTCCAACGAGCACGAACTGAGCACAGAACGCAGATGTGACTGTGAGATGATTTAACGGTTGAGGCTGCAACATTCGTTCATCCCTGCAGGCCTCAAAACAAACCTCAGTCTCTCCTCTCAGGCACCTGCTCTCCACCTCTCTGCCTCCCGACCGCCGGTCATAAAAATAATCACCACTGAATGCTTCAACAGCAGTATAAAAAAGAGACCATTAGGCCACATTGACGCAACAGAAAACGAGATGTGTGCATTCTCTGGAGTTCTGTAGCTTCGGCTGCAGAGGCTGCAACGATAAGGAGCGTGGGGAGGACATAAATTAATATACAACACAAAAGAGGAAATGAAATTACTTCACAGATGCAGAGGAAAGATAGCAGGGGGACAGATATGAGGGGAAATGGATGCATAGAAAACACAACTGCTGACTGGAAACAAGACAAACAGCCTCTGACTTACTTTCAGTGAGCGTGAAAACATGAAGATTCACAGATTTAAATAGTCACATGAGACTGTTGCTTTGTCTCTCTGACAGTTTCATTCTAACTCTAATGACTTAAAGAAAAACATATTGATCTGCAGAGCAGCTGTTTATGTGATGTGTCTTCAAGAGGCAATCTTAACCTTAGCCTTGCCTGACATCTCTTTACCGCTAAGACTTACATTTTACCCTTAAATACGGAGCTGTTCGAGTTGTCTGGAGCTGTTGTCACTGACTGAAAACTCTGAAACAATCACAACCAGTAATTGGTAATGCATTTGTCAACAGAATAAAGTGTTCACTTTCCAGTAACATGAAATAAACAATAAATGCATCCATAATCTATACAGCTTATCCTGTTCAGGGTCACGCGGGGGGCTGGAGCCTATCACAGCTGTCATTGGGCGTGAGGCAGGGTTACACCTGGACTGATCAGCTGTCATTCACAGAGCTGACACACAGAGACAGACAACCTTTCACGCTCACTTTCACACCTACGGGCAATTTAGAGTCACCAGTGAACAAGCATGTCTTTGGACTGTGGGAGGAAGCTGGAGTACCCGGACGGAACCGGGCATGCACGGGGAGAACATGCAGACTCCACACAGAAAGGTCCACTACGTCTGAACCGGGGTTCGAACCAGGAACCTTCTAGCTGTGAGGCGACAGCGCTAACCATGGATGAGATCTATAAAATTATGTTAAAGATGAACTTAAAAATAAAAATAACTCAAATATGTTTCTATTCCTCCAAATGAAAGTTGAACTCTTCATACTTTCTGCTCTTACAAACAAACAACCGCACTTTAAAGTCGAGCTGAAACTGCATTTCGAGAGTATCTAGCTTCCGTATCGTGACGTATGTCCGAGTGAAACAGGACGTGCAGGCGGGACATATCATTAGAGGGATTTGATGTGATCGTTGAGAAGTGGGCGTAGACAGACGTTCTCCACAGCGCAGTAGCTAGCTAACTGACCGAGCGTTCTTGGTGCTCTGCGGCTAAATGTTGCAGATTGATTGGTTGAAATTGTTTGGTGCTAACTTACATAAGCACACAGGATTTTTTTTTTTCAGGAAGAAAAAATTATCAGATTTTGATAAAAGAAAATGAAGAAATTGATTTTTTGTATTTTTTTTGGCCTATATTGTCAAACAGATGCACGATGTTAGCGGGGATGAGATCTAAAAGGATTAAAATGACATTTTTCATTTCACCTCGACTTTAACACACCCTGCTCCCGATAAACACTCAGTGATTTTGCTCCTTCAGCTTTACTTGGTCTGGTATGACCAGTATCTTTTGGTGGCTAATGCTAGCTAGTGTTAGCAAACCTAGCTAGCCCTAAACTTCTGAGTCTTATCTATTTGAGCTACATACAGTATGTCAAAGATAAACCTTTCAGTGGTTTATCTGAAAACAATAAGGCAACACGCTGCAGCTCACTGGCAACAACATAACTTCACGTGTGTAACAAGTCCGACAGAAAACAGCTAGCATAAACACAACGTCTGCTGGTACGCTGATGACGTGCCGCTCTTTAAGGCGGTTCTGTCCTCTCTAAAGTGTTGATGGGAAAAGATTTTGGAGAAATCTCTGATGAAGACAGACAGAGCCACATTTTACAAAGAGGAGGTACAGAGATCCTGCTCACAGAGAACAAATGCTCGCTGTGCAGGTTTCTGTTTTTCTCTGAACCTTTTCTTCATCAGTCCCAGAAGAGGAACTAAATGTTCATGTGCATAAAAGGCACACGCTCCTTCTCTAAACAGGGTGAAAATTCAGTTGAAGTTGATGTGAAAGGCCTGAACTGTCAATGATGATCAGATAAGGAAGGTGAGAGACACAGTTAGCGAGTGTCTCTAGAAGTGTTTCTCAGTTAGAGCTGATTTATTTGTGTTTAACACTTCCTGTGTCAAAAAGCAGCAAAGACAACAGAATCAAAGAAAAGACAGAAGAGCATGAGTCACAAGTCCCCTTCAGTATACCATGCATGTGTCGGTGTGTATGACTGTGTTAAATTGGAAAATTGCACGTTGTTACGCAGAGATGGTGATTCAGAGAGCGAGTTATGGATTTCATTTTTCAGTGTGGTAATCGACAAGCTGGAAAAAATGACTCAACAACGAGCAGGCTCATCAAAGTGCAGAGAACGAGACTCAGAAGCTTGTCGAAGACATCTGATGGATTAGCTCGCATCTAAAGCTCCCGCCTGCAGCAGTTGCATGACAGATGTCGTCAGAAAAACCCAAGAGGCTGCAACCTACACGCGAGCTAGCAACTAAGCTAATCTCCCAACCTCCTCCTAAATAAACCCACATACTTCAGCCCACCTGCACGCTAACTAGCCGCTGAGCCAAACTCCTAGCCGTCCTCTGTAGATCTGTTGTTTACCAGCCTCCACCCGGCAACAACACAATGAGGCAGGCGAGGAAATAATGTGCCCTTCATGAAAACTATTCACACAAGGATCGGAGTGTGGCTCTGACAAAGGCTCCGATTGTGCTGAAAAACAACAGCAGCAGTCTAGCAGGGATGCGTCAGTGGGCTGAGAGGACTGTGCTCAGGGTTGAGGAGAAAACAACATGGAAATAAGGCAGAAGCCGAGTCTGAATAGCTGAAATATGATTAGCGCTGATGCTATTTGGGCTGGCAGGTGAAGCTACAATACTGGAGACGTTAAGTGGGCCCAGACCAGGACCAGGTGGCTGAAAGCGCAGCTGAGCCTGCAGGAGGTTAACGGATAAAAGCGCTGTGAATTTTTACAGGAGCTGATGGGACCGATGCAAATCATGAAGAAGGGGCGGGGGTGTGAGAGCTGTTAGGAATCAGACCTTAAAGGTTTAACAGATTGAATCCAGGCAGCGGGGAAACCAGGAGGACGGTGGGTGATTTCTGGGCTCAGGTGCAGCTTAAGCCACCGATGCATGTCATTTTTCTACCTCTCCTGTCACTCTCCAACACACGCTGTCTGACAGGGCATCAACACATAATCTCATCTCTGAAAAATTAATGAAAACTCATTAGTAAGACAAACTTTAGATGCTAAGAGACAAGAGTGATACTTTCAGGGCTTTGACTGAAGCTTGTAGGTCTGAGTTTAATTTCTTTAAAGGCTGTGAGCAAATGAGAACTGAAGGTCTGAGAGATGAAAAGTCTGCGACCGCACAGGAACGTGTTCTCAGAACATCAAGGCCGAAGTCCTACAGATGTTCATTAAAGCACAAGTTAAAAGCCTCAGTCATCTCTGTCATCTCTGCATAAATATTTAACTTGTTGGATCATTAAAGTCGATGTTTTTTAAATGTGACATGATGAGGATGATGTTGTGGGTCTTCTTAAACTCAACTAATCACACTGAAGCGAAACGCAGGAGCTCAGAGCCAGATGAGCACGGGACAACACGAGGCAGGTGTGTCTGAAAGCATCCACTGGCAGGGTTACAATCTCTGTCAACCTGAAAGGCTGCTCGGACCAAAAACAGCCCCACGTTACAAAAAACCTGCGGCTGCGTTGGTGCCGGAGAGTCACGGACGGTACAGGTGAGGGAGGAGAAAGCCTCCTGTTTATAAAGTGGCTTCACTAGTCAATTATTGCAGCTTGTAACTGGATATTAGTGCTCAGGAGACTCACTTCACTCTCACGTTCATCATTTTTGATATCAGACATAATTTGGAGCAATAAAACACCTACCAGCCAGTGAGGGGCGTTTAATGTGGAGCAGCCACGAGTCACAGGGGAAGTAAAGCTTTGTTAGCAGAGCTGCTCTCTAATAAAAGCTGGTCTACGTAACAAGATATGGATCCATCCATTATCTATACCGCTTATCCTGTGCAGGGTCACGGGGGGGGGGGGGGGGGGGGGGGGGGGGGAGGAGGCTGGAGCCTATCCCAGCTGTCATTGAGCGAGAGATGTGAGGTGACAGCGCGAACCACTGCCCCAAGATCAAGACCTACAGGCTTCGCTGGAATTGACCCTTCGCTAAGCCCCTCCCTCGAACAGCCACTGTCCAATCCTACGTTAGCAACCGTAACTATGCGGGGGAGGCCTGTCAAGCTTTCAGAACAAGGAGAAATGCCGAAACAGTGTGTATATGGAGTCTGAAAGTCCGACAGCAGATATCCTCAAAGTTTAGAGGGTCATATTTTTCACGTTTCCAAAGCCAAAAACTTTGACCATGTCGGACATGGATTATAAATAGGGACGACTTGTGATCCTGTCTGGCCTTTGAGACCGCCACCGATGATATCGGCACAGCCTTTATTTCGCGAGCCCTTGGTTTGTGTCGTTGTTGTGGCAAACTCGTACAGGATTTTGTCTGGCTTTCCTGTTGTGCCTTCAGTGTTTGAATCAAGCTCACGATATGTGCGAGCGACATCCTGACGAGCTTTAAACAGAATGAAAAAGTGGGATACTTTAGTTTTGTTAGCAGTGGGCTGAAACATATCAGATAATGAGAGTTATCGGGAGTCACATATAAACATTAGCTTAAACTAAACCAATATATTGACTCACCCTGCTGTGCAACAACACTGTTGTCCCTGTAGGATGGTCCTGAACATGAATTGTCAGGACGCGGGGCGCCTGACGCTCGCATTGAGACCGGCGAGCTTTCGCCTCGACGTTTTTGTCCTCTTCAGTCTAAACACTGAACACGTGTGTTGTCGTCCTTTGTCGACTTCTCTCTGATATTTGGGAACTATTTTTACAGAAATTTGCTATTATTTCCCTTGGAACATCTGCCAAACAAATAAAGGCCAAATATAAATAAGTGCGAAAGCTCGACAGGCATAGCAACAGTAACCAAGGGGGACGGGACTTAGTGAAGGGTCAAGTCATGCAAACAGACACACCTCCAACACAACATCAAATGTGCCGTCCTAAAAACACTTATTAGTCAGGATTTATAACTGACTAATAATAATCATAAACATCAGCAGGATTATCTTCCTCTCTGTCTGGAGATCAGTGAACACATGAACACAAGAATGTGTAACCAGCCCATCACACGGCGACAGAGCGACGTCAGATCTCTGTGTTTAGACCAACATGGTGACAACGCAGCTGTGTCACTGACACCAATGATTGAGGAGGTTGTATTTTGTAGCCTAACACGCATTCATCCAAACACACACACACACACACACACACACACACACGTGTATAACCCTGTCACTGAACACAAGGTCTCATTTATCCTTCACATCCTCCCGGTGCGATCCAGCCTACTAGCTGTGAAAATAAAGCTGCCAAGGTGCTTTCACCGAGCTTTAAGATCTTCTCGAGGGCTGACAGTGAATATAAAAGTGTGTATTTGTGTGTGTGTGTGTGTGTGTGTTCTGACACACACATAACCAAGCCCCTGCAAGCCATGTATTGATTAATGTCTCATATCAGGGAGGTGAGGCCAAGGCGAGATAGGTGTGACATCTCATTTAGAGAAACATCAGCCCCACTTTTCTTCATCTAGCTCGCCGCCGCCTCTGTGACGTGTGAGTGTATGTGTGTGTGTGTGCATGTATCATTTCCTCATGTGTGTCTCCGTCTGTATTGTGTGTATGTTGTTATATGTGAAATCGCAGCAGAAGCGAAAAGGTCTCATCTTGAGGCCCGTGTGCAGGCTGACCCATCCAAATAGCAGATTATCTGGAACACACACATTCAAAGCCCAAAGGTCAATCTGATCTTTTGGCAGCGGAGGGCCTGCAGCTTTTAAAACACGAACCACGCCGGAGGTGTCTGATGGGCTTCAATTTTCTCTCCCTCGTGCTCATTTCGCTGCCTCCCAGCAGGAGCCGGAATATTAGGCTCTGAGCAGCCGCGGGCGAAAGAGAGACGGCGGTGTTTGCTGAGGCGGAGCGAGGAGATGTGAGGAAAGGACGTAAACAGTCAGAGGCTTAGTTCAACTGTGGAAAGAGACAAATGAGGGGATAACAAACTAAAGTAATCTGAGCATCATGTCCTTTTGAATGATTAAATATAAAGAGTCATCCTCCAGGCCGTCGGACTCATCTTTAATTTAGTTAAAAAAGTGACATAACTGGTGAAGAAACCTTCGTCCGTGATCATAAGGATGCTGTCCACGTCCTGGTGTCGGTTTAGGGACTAAAACAGGAGCCTGAGTTTCTCCAGGGATCATCAAACCGACTGGTTTTAATGCTTAAGTGTGTCAACAGGTTGGGGTGCGTTCCACAGCGTCTCCCACACAGCAAACAGCATGAGCATCAGCTCTGTGTCTGACTCAACCTGTTGTTGTTCATCCAGAAGAATTTAAAGTTTAGATGTTTAACTGGATCTGACAAGTGACGGGGCTGGCCTCTTGTTGCTTATAGACTCATGTGATGCAGCCTATATCACTTCATAATAATAATAATAATATAATATCAGTTTCAGCTGGACTGTGCCGAGGCCTGTTGAATTGTGTTATTTGGGTTTTGTGGCATTTTGACCGACTTGGTGATCAAATGAGTAAATGTGACCGGTTGTGTGTTTGTTCTTGTAACCGTGGTTACGACATTGATTCTGGTTATACTGCGATGTTTGTGACGCAGCATCATAATGCGTAATAGTGACAGGCCTTCATGCTTGGTGGCTTCTCGTGTTGAGAAGGTGTTGAGCCTCGTGTCACATCGTTTTATTTCACTTGTCAAAGGTTACAGTGTCACTGAGGTTATCACGTGACATACCGATGAGCTATCGCTGTGGCGTCATAACGAGGTTATTAGGAGCTGTGGTAGGACAGCGCTGAAGGCCCAGGTGTGAAACACACGTCGCGCCGCTGAATGTACAAATGCATTTGGCTGGCAAAAATAAAGACTGAAAAATTCAGCCACGATATAACAACGTTTAGTATAAATGTATCTGCTGATTTGATTCCAGCTCTGGAGACAATGGTGCCGTTTGTCTCTTTAAATAGACATAAATATGCATACATGTATTTTCTTCAACTTTAAACCAGGATCTTTATACGATTTATTTCATGTCATTTCCTGTCTCTGTCTTGTGTAAACTTTGAACCCACCTCCAGGACAGCAGCTGACAGGTAGCAGCAAACGACAAACAAACAAATTGTGACAAATAATTTCGTGAGAACTGTAACAAGCGGGGAAAGAGATGTTCGAGAGCCCGGTGACGTGTTTGATCCTGAGCAGGTGAGTGAGCAGCCGTCCTGCCACATTATAAACACGCAGAACATCCGCTCTGCGCGTCACTGAGATTTCCTCCTGCACAACGGTTTTTATATTGTTGCACATTTTGCTGAATTTTCCCACCAACGTGTCCGTGTAACTGTTGACTTCCTGGAGGCGAATATTTTCTGCCGGAGTGAACAGAGCTGAGCGGTACGATGCTGCTGCTCAGCCAGCCGTGTTTGTGATTGTGAAAAATGTTGTGTTTTACCCAGAATACATTGCAAATCAGTTCTACTCGAGCAGTCAAGAACTAGACAGGTTCGTGCAACGGACGGGTTACGACGACCACCTGAAGTCTGACGAGAAGGTGAAGTCGAAGGATTCGCTTTGACAGTTTCTGTGAGTTTGACTCAACCAAGAGTGAAGACTGCAGAGCGACACTGTGGAGACAGGAAGCAGCTGAAAGAGACGTTTCACATCAAAGGCTGCAGGATGTGTGACCGAATGAGACACGTAATGATCCATTATTTACAGACAGATGAGCTGCATTGAGCCAAAGTGATGTGGAGCATTGATTGCAGTGAGGTGGAGGCTTTGATTATCCTTCCAGTAATGGCTCTAATTAGCCAGTAAAAATAGGCCTGATCAGCTCCGACAGTCAAACCCACTCATGTCTCTAATACTTCACTAATGTCTTCACCATTAAAGGTCATTTTTTAGTGTTCAAACACCACGACACTCTAGTCTGCACCACGCCTTTAATTTATACTCCTGCTAATTAATCTCGCCAGGAAATGATTGAATTATATTTCCACAATGGCAGAGCGCTAATGAGAAAGTTGGACTAATAAAAGTATTTAAAAGAAAAGAGCTGCGATGTTTGACTGCTACACAGAGGCAGGAGGAGAGGACGAGCGTGTGAGGAAGGCTGAAGGACTCAGATCTGAAGCTGGAAGGGAGCAGTCCGTCAAACGTGCAGCAACATGACACTTTTTACAGTCTCACAGATGTTTCGCTGGATTAAAACGCTGCACACAGAGAGATTTCACACACTCTGTAGGAAGCATTTAAGTTAGTCATCGCCATGCGAGGAAGCCGGTGAGATGAGGGGGAGGAAACAATCAGGAGAGGAAAACATCAGTTCTTCTGCTATTTGTTGAACAATTTGTGAGAGATTTTGTGCACAGACTTCTAAGCGGC
Organism: Semicossyphus pulcher; assembly: GCF_022749685.1. NCBI lineage: Eukaryota > Metazoa > Chordata > Actinopteri > Labriformes > Labridae > Semicossyphus > Semicossyphus pulcher. Next base: position 1,040,945 of record NW_027211704.1, read on the forward strand.
ATGTTTAGCTGCCTAAGGAGACGATAATCGAATTTAAATTGGCTTCAAACTGCATTTAAATGGAATTTCATTTACGAGGACGCGTCATGCACAAGGTTTGGAGGAAATGAATGGCTGCATTACTTTGATTTCTTTGAGCCTACAGGAAGCAGCAGCGTCTGCTCCAGCCACTCTGTGGCTTTAATGAGAGGCTGTGCTGGAATGATGTTTCTGTAGTGTCAGTACATGACAGATGATCGTTAGCAGAAGTTTTGATGCTGTTTTCAGTCCAGTTTATCCAGGCAAAGCGAGACACACTTCCACCACCTGTGTGATTTATCACCACACACTACAATAAAACAACACAGCTCAGTTCCTGCTGAGCCAGCGCACACAAGGAAAATGTTTGAGTGTATAAAGAGAGCAAAGTTGAACCGGAGTCAGATTCCTTGTGTGTTCATACCCGGCCAATAAAGCTGATTCTGATTCTGAGAGCACCTCTCACCGGCGCTTGCTGTTGCTAGGTTACAAAGGTTGTCTGGCGGCACCTCTGCTTCCCTCTGTAGTAACCGTAAAGTGTTTAAAAACTCTCTGTGTGTTTAATGTTTGCTTAAAGGATATTTTACAAAGAAACAAAGACAATGGAAATGAACGGTGTCCTGCGTTAGCAGCAACTTCACACCTGGAAACACTCGGAGGGTTAGCTTCTCCTCCGCTATGTTGTTGACAAAGTGGATATCTAAAGTCCCGCCCCTTCTTGATTTTGATTGGATGGTGAGTGAAAGTGACATGGACGAGCGCAGCGACACCGAGGGTGTTTTTGTGCTGAGGACGCTGAGCTTTGGTTTTGACTCAGCCCTTCACTTGTGTTCTCAAACTTTACCTTGCTTAACACAACCAAATATTATTTACTTTAATTAATGTTCATATAATCTGTTCCCCTAAAACAGGTCTGATTTAAACAAAAGGCTCTTTGATCTAAAACTGTGACACTCATTCATGTCAAATAAAGGCCGCTCCTCTGATCGCTTGTTCCACATTCATCGTTTGATCTCACAAACGTCTTAAACACTTGAACGTGATGTTACCTGAACATGTGACGCTATTGTTCATCTTAATTTGTCTGGAATGCACCTTCAGAGTATTAAACTTTCACCTGAAGCGAGTATCCCTCTGATTCACCTGATTATTTTTGCTGTTTGATATGCAGCTGAGAATCTCTCTTCGAACTACTTCACCTCACCTGCACTCTGATATAAGACACTGATTAGTTACTCGAGCTCTAGAGTCGGGGTAAAGTGGCGTCTTCAGAGACACGGACCAAGGTGTAGAGAGACAGACAGGTGGAGACAAGAGTCTTACCTGATGGAGGGCGGTGAGACCGTCTTCGTTGCAAAGGTCTGGACTCACATTATTCTTCAGCAGGTAACGTACTGGTGGAGAAAGAGATGGAGAAGCATTAAGTCAGATAACAGAGACAACGTTTCCTTCACTCGGCCTGACTGACTGCATCTCCTGTCACAGATCACAGCACCTCAGAGGCTTTGCTTATAATCAATACTTCAGAGAGAACGAGATGTTCTGGTCGCAGCAGACAAACAATAGATGCAGGATGAATTAAGCATGATGAGATGCCACACAACCCAATCCAGCCTGATTGCTCACGCTGCCTGCAGGTGCACCTCAACTTAACCTTTTGTTACCCAGTGACATCAGCAACCAATCAATCTGCAATCCATTAATCTTCCTGCATCATGGGGATGCATCCCTGCAGAAACTTCAATCTCTCAAATTATCAGCCCTGCCAGGATGTTACCTAACTGACCTTGAAATTATGGATGATTGATGGGTGATGACGCAGGATGATGTAATGATGCCTGGGATTACACCGTTTGTCCGTCTCAAAGTCTCAAACAGATCAGCCGGACCCTAATTCACAAAATATCAGCTATCACAGTCAGCACCCTGGACAGCTGCCTGAACGCTAACACCGCTAAACCTGCAGGCCCGAGCAGGAAGTGGCAGTGGCTCCTTTCCATGTCATTATTATCTCTTGTTTTAGGCGGAGCTGCCAGCTGCTTTTATTTCACAGAGACAAAAAACGAGAGAACAGAGCGAGGGGATAAATCAGGTTACGATGATGGACGAGAGATGAGAGAGATTTGGGAAGATCATTTTCACATCTGTCCCTCAGAGTGACGGAGAAATGGTCGCATGGACAGGAAACATCACATGTATCTGCACAATAACACAAAGCCAGAGGGCTACACACACACACACACACACACACACACACATCTGCAGATTCATGCACAGTACAGTACAGAGATGGAAGTACACAAAACATCAGCGGTGTAGGTTTTGTTTCAACCACCGAACCAGGAAGTAAAAGTTTGATCCTGTGAGCACACGGTACATTTGTGCTTTGATTTCAGTCGTTTCTTTGTGTCAGCTCATCGTCTGTGTTCCACTGTCTCCTGTAAGTGTGAATTAAACATCTCTGGATAATAACGCAGGACTAAACAACACATTTTAAGACTTCTGTAGAAATGTGTTGGACCTTTATCATCTGAAGTTTTACAGACCAAATGATTAACCGAGTACATAATAAGTTGATGAACATAAACGGAAATTAGTCTTTAGCAAGCAGAACGTCAGCAGCTCCTGTCAGTGTTGGCAGCATTAAGATCCAAACACACAAAACAGAACTTCTATAAATGAACTTGTTTGTGGCAAAATGTCGAAGAAAATATGAAGTACGTGTCTCAGAGTGAAACGTGAAGCGCAGGTGATACACAAGCATGTCCACGGCCTGTGCAAAGTGCTGGACTGATTAAATACACGTGCATGTGTTCAGTCAGACAAGAAAAACATCTGATTCAGAGAAAACTGTGAAAGTTAAAATGATCTATTTATGCGTCTATTGTCTATTCACGTGCATCTTTCAGGTGCAGACACACACACAACAACACAACAACACACCACACCGACCATCATTGGTGGGAGAAAGTCAGGGGCAGGTGGAAGGCAGGTATTGTGAAAGCACTTCGCTTCTTTCGGTAGAAACCTTTCCGATGGTAAGAACAACGTGTGCACCTGGAGGACAAATATCACATGAGAGCGAGTGATGTACAGAACATCAGCACTGCTGTGATTCGCTCGTAGGCACGAGGCCTGTGCTGGTAAGTAGCACAACATCACGACCTCGAGTGTGACATTGCTTTAATACAAGTTATACAAGCGTCGTAAAAAGTAACAGTCGACAACAGATTACTTCTTAATCCACTGACTCAACTAGTTCCACGGCTTAACTGAAACTGGACTTCTGTTGCCAGGCAACCCAAGCCTCCTCCTGCTCTCTGTGTCGACCACAGAGCAGCTACTTTGTGTTTGTTTTAATTTATCATCAACCAGTGAAATAAGAGTCTGTGACTCAAAGGTATCAGCTTGATTAATGAAGACAAACAGAGTGATGTAATGTTACTAACATTCACTCTGAATACTGCACGTGGCTCAGAGTGATACACGAGCAGTGTCACAATCGGGGGCTGCATCCTGTCGCCTAGCAACACGTAGCTAGCAGCCTAACTAACTACCATAACTAATGTCGCGTAACTTGACCTTTTATTGTAAAGATCATTTGTTTCGAGGCCCCTTTCGTCTTCTTTTTAACATCTGACAGAACCATAAATTTAAAGTGTTCCTCAGCCGCGTCAGAGTTCGCCTTCTCGTTTGAATCGGCGCGCACTTAATCTTGGGGTACGTTGGGCCGCAAAGGACGTACCCGATGGATCGTTTGTGGCCCGCGTCTGAAGAGCCTTTGAAATGGGACAGCCTTCGACGCGCCGCTGTGACGCAGTCGGCCTTCAGATACGTCCTTCGGCTGCAGCCCCGGGACTGGGACACAGCTGATATCAGCACTCATGAAATGCCTCTTGTCCAATCAGAGTTCTTGGTCAGAACTAACTGTGGTATAAAATGATATGAACTGCATTTTTCTGTGTGGAGGGTTTGCTTGAGAGAAGGTCGTGATAACAAAATGAATATGAATTACAGGTGACCGACAGAGAGGGGAACAGGTCTGATGCAAAGTGTCTGCAGGAGTGAGTTAGTGTTCAATGACAGCTGCTTATAATGGAAACACATTATACAATCAACATGATGTGACTGAGAGAGTTTCTTCTCTCTACAACACAACCATCACAACTCATTATTCCGCTTCCTAATCCTGCGTGTAACAGACCTCTATTAGACTTCTGATAACGTCACTGTCAACGTCAGAGCCTTTCAGTCACATGTCCAACGATTCAAGGCCACCAAACTAAAACCAAACGCCGCCCGACGCCACTGAAACCGATGTTTCACCGCCCGTGCCCTTCAGCGGGAGGTAAGTGAGGAGAAAAGTGAAATACTGCAGTGAGTGCAGAGAGAATTGGACCCAAGGTTACACAGTGCAAGCTCAGTGTGACTGCATCCAATAAATGTCACACACCATCCCGACCTTCCGCTGTGTGCCGTGTTGCAGATGAAAAGTGCACCTGGGTGATTGTAAACAACACGTCTCTGAGGAGCCGCAGCACTGAGCTGACACCAGCCGAATCCTCTGTGACTTTCTTCCAATTAGACACAGAGGTGTGTTTCTCCGTTTAACATCTTCAGGGGCCTTTTTAACGTCACATTCAGCCGCGTAAGGAGATTATAGAAGAATTTATTTCAGCTTGAGAACAGCATTTAAATAAAACTGTTCAGGAGGACGCGAGAACAACTTCAGAAGTAGCTAACAACATTACTTTTATTTCCGTTGCCCAAGAGGCTCCAGACACGATGTGACTCTCAAATAGTGGCAAAGCAGTGAAACTAAATAAATATGCATCTGAGAGTGTTTGAAGGTGATAATTGCAGCAGTGACGCAGCAGGTCACCATCTTTGTTTTTATTGGAGAGACAAATAAACCTGCATCAGATCCCATAAATATAAATACATTCAGGATGTAATCAGAGCTCCTCATTTCCCGACACCGCCGCTTAGCAAACATAATAGGCCACTAATTTATATTAAACACACACGGAAAACGATTTAGCCTTTAATTATCTGCAGTTTTTCATGCTTCTTTATTTACTGTAGCATTTTAATAAATACACACATGAGTCAAAGTCTGGTTGTGACATCTCCAAAGATGAGACGAGAGGCTTTCACGAGGCCTCAAATGGATTCTTTTATGGATTTCTCTGAGTGGACATTCTGCTTTTCCCTGCTCCTAAACAAAAGATGTCAGAGTGCAGATACAGATGAGCAACGCAGCAACAGGTCGCGACTCAGTGTTTGTAAAAGGAGGCTTCAGTAAGACAGACAGCTGCTGTGAAAGAGCCGAAGCAAAGAGTCCGGGTTACACACGGTCCCTTTGTGAAACTAAAAACATACACGCAATATAAATGCACGCTTGCAAACACATGTACATGTAGAAAAACAGCAACCTGCTGTTATTCCCACTGTGTGCTTTGCATTGGTTATCCGTCCAAAGCATCCCTGTGTCACCTTGGTGTAAACATCTGTCTCAGTACAGCTTTTAAACATGCTGAAAGGCGGCTGGAGTAAGAGATGTAAAAGCACAGAGATCGGAGGGTTACTGATGGTTTTTAGACACAGAAACAAAGACTCAGGGCCTGTGTCCACTAACTGGCAGCGCCCACCACCTCGATGTCAGAGCACTTCTCGTCTGGCGGCACGTCCGCTTCTCTCGGCAGTGATCATTAAGTCTGTGTTAAATCGCTCTGTGTGGAGCAGGATGTGAACCTCTCACTGACGGACGACGGACGGGATTCAATCTTCAAGCTGGTTAACTCAACATCCCTTTGTGCCCGTCACTGTCTCTTACAGTTTAAGGTCGTGCAAAGGGCCCACCTGTCCAAAGTCAAACTATCTCTAATGTACCCGGATGTGACAAATGTCAGGGAGGTGGGGCCTCCCTCATCCACATGTTCTGAACGTGTCCTAGTCTGGAAAAATACTGGAGAGACGTTTTTCAAACCTTATCCACAATCCTGAATTTTGACCGAGCACCTAACCCTCGAACCCGCATGCTGTCGTTCGCCAGGCGTGCAGTTTTACTAAGATGGGGGGATGCTGCCCCGCCCACCCACGCTCACTGGCTGAGGGACATCATGTCCTGTCTAAACCTTGGAAAGATCCACTACTCAGTTTGTAACTCAAAGTCCCAAAGGTGTGGGGACCTTTCCTGAAATACTTTCAGAACCTCCAGTCAAACTAAAGGTGTGTCCTGACTCTGTTTTAGTCTCTTGTCATTCTGTTGATTTCTGGCAGTAACATTCTGTATATTGTTTATTACTTGCTAAACCCTCCTTCTTTTATTTCCCTTTATTAAACCTGATATGTACATCTTCCTTCTTTCAGCTCTTTCCTAATTTACTCCGAAGACGAAATAGGCTTCCCTTTGACACACGGGAGTCCGGCCGGGGATTTGGGCGAGTGGGGGTGAGGGATGATTGGTTTGAGTTTATAAGTATTGCTCTCTTGCTTTGGATGCACTTTGTCTGATCACATTTGTTGTGCACTTCACAAATTCACTGTGTGTAATATGCTTAACTGTTTAAAACCCAATAAAAATATTCTTGAGAAAAAAAAAAATCGCTCTGTGTGTTTAATATTTGCTTTAATTCACGGAAATGTGTCAAAGAAAACATAACAACACTGTAAAGTAGTCCTGACGTCAGCAGCAGCTCTACACCTGGAATCAAAACGATACGCTTCTCCTCCACTGTTGTTGACAACGTTTATATCTGAAGCCCCGCCCCGTGCCCTGAAAGCACTCACGTATTGCGTCAGGTGAGCTTATTGCGTCATTTCCTGTTTTCTCGCTGCTACTACTCGAGGTTTCTGCCTGTTAAAAGAAAGTTTTTCTGCCAATGAGCCGAATGTTGCTAAGTGCTACTCATGGTGATTCATGTTGGGCCTCTCTTTAAATAACAGAACAAAGAGTCGGTCTAGACCTGCTCTTTTTGTAAAGTGTCTCGAGATGGTTGTGATTTGGCGCTATACAAATTAAATTTGATTTGATTTGATTTGATTTGATTTATTGATTTTGGTCGGTGAGGAGAGAAGTGACATTGACAAGCGCGGAGGTGTTTCAGAAGTTAAAGTATTTTCAGCTGAAAGCACAGCGACAAAACACAGCTGACCCCGAGGGCGTTTTGCACACTGAAAACGCTGTGAGTGGACACAGGAGCTGAACATGGAAGAAACGATGGAGGTTGTTTAGAGACTTAACAGACATTTATTTACATGAACATCTTCCACGTTATATCTTTAACAAAGAGACAGAAAAAGTATCATCTTGACTTCTGCGATGAAAATTAGTTATGTGGAAAAATGCAAACCTTTCTTTTGCGACCTGCTTCAACAGAACTATTCTGAAAGAATCCAGAGGTGTGCAGCTCAGTGGTGTGGAAAAAGAAAAAATCAGGACGATTGACAGAGTCTGCGTGACCAGCAGCAGCTCATAAACATCACCCTGTCACTGTTCACGCCCCCCGCTGGAACACCCTGCTATTAATCTCCATTAAACACTGCCTGGTGTAACGTACACACAGCTCTGCAGCAGTACAGGCAGGCGTGTGTGTGTGTACATCGAGACACAATTACACCTGAATGCAGGGAGAAGGACATGTTTCACAGGTTACATCCACGTGTGTTAGCCTCGTGCACACAGAAACGTATCACCACATTCTGTTGGAACTTGTCTGGAGGAGTAATCAGGAGGTGACAGTAAGTGTGTAAGGTGTAAGGTCAGACACCTGCGAGCTCTTCAGACATTTGAAAATGCAGAGTGAGATGAACAAACGCACATGAAGGCAGCACAGACGCGCTCACCATCAAACAGATTGATGTTTGATTAGTTTTTAAGCAGCGTGCGCCAAATATACGAAAGTGTGTTGGACTGCTTTCTCTGAGAGAGGGCGGGCGCTGATGCATTAGCTAAGAAGAAATAGATCCGAGTTCTGATGTGTCTGATGTGAGAGAGCGAGACGGGCGGAGGTGTAAACAGCGAGTCGAGAGAGAGAGACGGATGGTTTCATTTGAAAAACAAACTTTCATAAACTCATTCTCGCTTAATATTTATGAATCTCTGCCGTTGCTCTGTTTTGTTTCGGCTCCGTTTTAATGCATATTTTATGTTGTGTTCTGTTGTTTGATTTTTTTACGTCCGGGGGAAAATTTGATTTAGTTTTCCATCTTTTGGTCCGTCTGAATCAATCTGTGTAAACAATGTTCAATAAAGTGCTGATGGAATTCAAATGCTCGCGACCTTTTATGCAATTTACTGTAGTTATGGTGTGTAGATGTGGATACAGGTATAAGGTGTGTGTGACAGTGCGTGTGTGTGTGTGTGTGTGCGGTCATGCCAGCCTCTTTTATACTGTCAGACCCTTCACACGGAGATGAACACAATAACACAGACAAATGCACTGGAGGCGTTTTCAGAGTCTCGTCCTCGCTCAGCTGGAACTGAAAAATGTGAGAGGACACGATAAAGAAGAGAAGACGGATACACAACAGGCATCAGACTCATTCCAGCCTCACTTCAATGTTTACTGGTGAAGTGTTTTGATGATTTGGCGTAGAGCTGCATAATTGATCAAATATTAATCCCGATCAGGATTTTGGCTTCCTCGCGATTAAACAAACATGACTGACGGTGATATTGATGTTTAAAATGCCCCGCCTGTAGAAAACTCTGCTGCAGATCAAATCAGGCGCTCCGTAAACTAACAGCCGCTCCTCCAGGGGGCGATGGAGGTTTTGGCTTCACATTAGGGGAGCTGGCATGTCGTGTCATGTCATGGTCGCTTACCTTGCAACAGCAGTTTGGAGTTAGAGAGTAACAACAGAGACAGTGTTTCAGTTCAACAAGTGACCATGTTAACTTGTGACTTTAAGCCTGATGTGTCTGTGGTTGTCATGGTAACAGCAGCTGTTTGAAACAGGAAGAGAATACGTCGCTGTCCTCCTGAATGCCTCTTTGTTGTTTTTTCGTACAAGCTCAAAATATTCTCTTATGTTACGTCTTTGAAGTTTTCTTTGTGCAAACGTGTCATGAAGGCGACGAACGCTCAGTCGCGTTTTGAACGTTGATCGTTGTTACGCTAAAACAGGAAGAGAGCGAGTCGCTCGTTAAACCGAAACACCGGTCCGCTGACACGGCTCGTCAGAGCTTGTTTGGAGGTGTTTCAGGTTTAGGGCGAGTGATGTGAAGAAGAAGCAACAATCAGCAAAGAGGTCATGAAACCTGCGTCTGCGCCGCAAAGCAACACGACTAAAGCATGATGAGTGTGTGAAGGCCGAGAGGAAGGACGAGCTGCTCCCTGTCCTCCAGCATCGAGTCAGACATCCAGAGACGCTGTACAGAGACACCCTATCCACCAACTCCCAAAGACACACGGAAATTACCCATGATGCACCAAAATCTGGTAAAAACGCTCATTTTAAGTCTTTGTACATGAAATGTGCGCGTGAGCCTGAATGTAAGATGGAACTGAAAATGTTCAAAATAATTCTGATCATCATTTTGGCCATACTCCCTCAGCCCTCATTGGGTGATAGATACATGAAAATTGATTGATGTCTTCATGTGTGGCTTTGTTATACAGTTTACAGTATACAGTGTTCTGTTTTATATTATTAGTCTGCATGAGACTGATGTGTGCTGGAGTGGCAAAATTCAAACACACACACACACACACACATATATATATATATATATATATATATATTTATATTTATATATAAATATATATAAATAAAATGTGTCCTAGAAACTGCCAAGGGCAAACATCTAAGAGGCGTTTTGTCACACAAAGTGATGAAAGAGTTCAAACATGATCCCAGTGACTGAAACGTTTTAAAGTGAGTAAAGAGAGCAGACGTGATATATAAGGACAAATAACAACAACAAACTCTTTTACAGGCGTTAAATAATCAGCCAGCTGTAATAACTCGGCATCTTTCTGAACAGAGTAACTCACACAAGAGAGACTAAACATGTTCAAACCTCATTAATGAGACTTTATCTCTATAACTGGATGTACAAACACGTCACTCAGCAGAATGTGTCATCAGCTGTCACTATAGAAGTTTACAGAGTAACAAACAAAGCTTTGTTGGTTCTTCTGTAAAGAGAGTTTTTCTATGGTCACCATGTTCTGTGTTAGCACTGAACACAACAAACAGCTGAAGCTCATCAGAAGGTTTTTAGTACTGAGTGTATTTGATTACTGGACAGCTGAAGACTGGACTTAAACCAGACCAACACTGCCATCCCTGAAGCCACGCCACTAGCAGCTAGCAGCTAGCAGTGAAGCATCCTCAGTCTGTAGAGGAAGTTTCAAAAGCTCCTACATTGGAACTGTATCACCTTTTGTCCCGAGGACGGCACGAGATTTATGATAAAAGGAAAATAGATCTTTAAATAATACAACACAGAAACTCCTTGAAGCAGAGTATGGGGGGAGAATGCCGTCATAGATCACACAGACAGATACTACAGTACGAAGAGACGCAGAGGAAGGAGGGAGAGAAAGTACAACAGACTCTTAGCTGGAGACACAAACCATGAATGTGATCCTATCTGTCTGTACCAACACCCTGTGGGACCCAGCAAGCACACACACACACACACACACACACTCACACACACACACACACAGGAATCTTTAAAAAGCCATCCATTACATGGAAGGGTCACCCTGATGATTATCTGTCACCACAAAGCCGGTAAGTCAGCGCTGCAGAGATCTCGTGCACGTCTTCCTGGGCAGGTCCCAGAAATTCCCATCGAGGGAGGAGATGGAGCCGCACGAGACGCCTCCCACAAGATAAAACATACATCAACAAACAACGGCACAGGAAGAGAAACCCACCCTTCCTTCCTGTTATCTTACTGTGCCTCCACAATACTGTTTGTCTGTGTGTGTGTGTGTGTGTGTGTGTGTGTGTGTGTGTGTGTGTGTGTGTGTGTGTGATGGAAACTAATCCCAAGTGAGAGCTTTGACTGTACAGGAGTAATTTAGGTGGAAACTTTCCTGAACTCTGATTGCTGATTGGGTGACTAACAAACAGTAATGTGTGCTCCAAAGTGGAACTGGGGTCATGAATATCATGAATATTAATAGTGTGTACGGTTTCTACAGTCTTAAAGGCTGCTCTTATTAAAACTGTAACTCCTCCTGACTGTGCTGTACATCCACACAAAGCAAAGGGGTGCTTTGAGCAGGTATTACACAGTTAAGATGGTGACTTACAGAGACGCTGTTGCACCTTTCAGCGTGCCAATTATAACAAATATGTCACTTTTAACATTATAACAAGACATTTGTGATAAACAATCAGCAGGTGGTAGCAGCCCTTATTTTACAGTCGGGTCAAAGAAGGATGGAGAGAGAAATGTTTGCACATAATATCAAACAGGAGAGCAGAAACCACCGGAGCTCCTTCATCATCGTTTAACGTGTTTAAACGCATCATCTACATGTAATTAGAGGTGGGACAAAATATCGAGACAGCAATGTGGTCGTCCTAACTCGTACTAAACTTCTTCTGCTTCTGACGTGAAGGAGGGAAATGTTCATGTAAATAAATGTCTGTAAGTCTCTCTCTCTCTCTGAATGAGGTAACACATGGTGACTGAGCCTATGGCCCACTGATGAAAGCCTTTGCATCTGCAGTATATAGTATTATTATGGGCTAGGTGTCTGTGGCGGCGCCCAGTTAGTGACGCGTTTTCCATCAGCCAGCAGTGGTTGGTCTGCCAGAGAGGGTAGGCGGAGCTAAGCGGCTGCTTTTCCGCTCTCTGCAAGTGTTGCGAGTAAACAGTAATCTACTATGGCTGAACAAACAAAGAAAAGATGGATGACTACAGATACAACTTCAACAAGAAGTGAAAATCCAAAGAAGAAGAAACAAACTCGACGCTCAGATGAAGCAAACAGTCTGAAAAGGAAAGCGACCGTCAGCCAGGAAAATCAAGAGTTACAACCGGAGCCGACCGTGGACGTCACACATGCAGCACTGTCTGGATATCTGGGAAGTGTGCTCCTGCAGTTACCGGTTATCACCACAGGTGGCGCCATTCTCGCCCCTATTTGTAACAAGTATCTGAAAAGTGATATCACTTAAAAAAATGAGCCGAAGTTGTTGCAGTGTTCTTGTTTCATGTGTCATGTCTGCAGTGAGTTATGTTTAATGCACACTCCCGTTGAATAGAGTTGGAGCCTTGGATGCTCAATCTCACATTCCATTTCAACTTGTTCAAAGCATTTCTTTTAGCACAGTAACTCTCGGCCTTTAATACAAACTCAAAGCTTTATGTTGTGCCCACAGGAAGCACTGAAATCCTGCCTTTTCATTCAGCCTTGTTTTGCTGACGGCTCTAAATGTTGAACAGCCATGAACCTCGGCCACCGTCGTACTCGTAAAGAGACAGGTCAGAGGCACACGACGGAGTTTACTGCTGTCATAACAAATGTATTATTTATTATTTATTTTTCATATAAGTGCTGATAATACATATTAGCAAATGAATCTGTAGGCGTGGGACGTTCTGGTTGCGGTCCAAGCAGTATTGAGCAATGATGATCAATCAGGCTTCAGTTTCATGCAGGGACACAGTCCGTGTGAGAGCAAAGGTGTTCCACGCTGGCCAAAAAGCAAGTCCCAGATCGAATGAACTATCATCAGACCACCGTTAAGCTTTCATTAATCTCTATATGAGTGCACATAACAGTCCAGCCATAGATGTCCTCTCTCAACTCCCAGTGCCTCTCTTCTCTTCTAATCCACCGGCTAAACCAGAAGCCCTAAAAAAGTCCCCTGTTGCCCCCAGAGGCTTAAACATTTTCAGAAAATAGCCGAGATGTTCCCAAAATGTTATCAGTGCCGCCTTTATCTTCCATCAGGCAGGAGTGAAGCTGAAAGCAGAACGGCTCTGTGGTTGTACGATCCACACGGGACGTCTTTTGTAACCTGTCACTTTATGCTGTTATGGCTCCCTGAGCATGCGGGCTTATTATACTCTGTTCTTATTTATCAAAGAACCTGCAAAGCTGTTTATCACTTTAGTATTGATCATTAATCCACAAGGGTTTTATGCCCATTAAAACTATCTTCCTACTTCCACTGCTGGTTGTGTAACACTGTCCCTTGTCTTGACTTCAACATCCGGAGACGCCTGAAATAACCGCCCGCTCCAAAACTCATCATTATTACAGATCACTGCAAACAGGAAGCCAGAGCCACGATCGTCTCAGAGAGAGATTTCTCTTTATCCTTCAATTGGACAAAAACTTTATATAATGCTTTGGACAAATAATCCTCTCTGCAGCAGACAGCATCAAACAATGTGAGGTTAAATATCATGTGATGCGACACTGACGGGTCATATTATTCAGATTATCAGGTGTCTTTAACGTTCTTTTTAAACTCGAGTAATAAAAAGAAAAAAACTCAAATCACTGCAACTCCAGAGTTTGAGTTTAAATCGTTTTTCTTTAAAGCTGGTCACACCAAACACGGAGAGTTCCCACAGATCACATCACATCTCAGGGTCCCACGTGGGTCAACCGTTACAACCTTCCATCTCTGCGTTTGCACACATTAAGATCTCTCACAGTTCATTTAAGGATTCATTTTCCTGAGCTGACTTCTCTGTTCAGGAAATCCCTGCAGATAATTGAAGAGGGAGCCTCGCATCACATTTCATCCTCTGATACTTTGATCTACAGGCTAACACAGAAAGCGATCAACACCTGCCCTCCTCCTGTCATTGAAAAGGAGCATGTTGTTAGTGCACAGTTAACAGCATGGATGTTCTCATTGTCGAGGTTTAGCTCAGGATGCTGACTCATAGCCCCGCCTGCAGGCTCATATCTGACCACTGATAAGGGGGAACAACCAGTGACAGAGCGATGCGAGGCAGAGGCTGTGTGGGTTCAGGCGAGAGTCCAAGAGGAGGATTGATTTTCTTTCAGGAGTATCTCTCTTCGCTTTCTTGAGGAGGCAAATATTTGTTGTGGAGCAGCAACAAAAGCTGCAACAGAATCCCTTTAATCTCTCCGACTGGCTGACACCTGTAAGAGAACGCTTTATGTAATACACCTCAAATGTCACTGCGGTGTAATCCTGCTGACACAGTGATACGCTGGCGAGAGGTCGGATTATAAGACACTGGGGAACATTGATATTTTACAGTCTAAAGTACATTATAAACACTGTTAGATAGATAAATGTGATACGTTTACGGGCTGCTCCCACTGACCCTCTTAATGTTTCAAGTGAAATTTGAATTCTCCCCACGGTAATAAAATAAACTCATCCAGAGAAGAATCATGAAGTTAGCTAAAGGCCAGTGTTAAAGAGAACACAGTCACTGTCCATGCTGTGCTATTAAACACACAGACTTCAGATGACTTCCAGCATTCAGCCCATCGTGTTAGTTTGACCTCCATTTGGAAGGTGGAAGCTAGTTAGCTTAGCTTGCTAGAATTAGCGATGATTCCAGATAATAGCACCTGTGCGTGCTTGTGATGGTTCACACAGTCAGTCAGTGTCCAACATGGAAACCCTTCGTGGCTCTACAGGATTAAAAAACATCATTTCCTGTTTGGGCTTTTACATTTCAGGACGGCCAGAAACGTAAGCTATATTAAAGTTACACAACTATTTTCCATTATATAACTTTTCTTTGTTTTGTCGATGACGACATGGGGGGCGGACTTTTAATAAAATAACCATCATTTATGCTTGTTTCTTTTTTTCTGGATGTCTGTGAACAGAGTTGTGATTCTTGAGCCGAGCTTTGGAGACCTTGTGTAAGACCAAAGTTTAAATTAACATTTTATTATGAAATGTTTGAAGACTGCAACTGTACTTTTGGTGTCTTGTTATCCTGTGAGTGTTAGGCTGACAATGTGCATGGCACGAAATGAATGACATCATCATTAATCAAACAGAGTATGTTGATGCTATTTACCCTTTTCAAATATTTCAAATATTTCCGGTTCTGAAACTCAAAGTGAGAAGAAACCAGACGGTACCATAAGCTCTGAGTTAAGTCTGACTAAATCAGACTAAATTTGAAGTTTACTTTTTTTTTTTGTATTTTTTGGTCTTTTATGACTTAATTGGGGGGGGGGGGTGATTTGGTGTAATCACACAGATAAAATTGGGCTCTTTCTCAGCGTTTGAAGGCACAACAAGCAGCGCTCTAACGGCCACTTTGTTCTCTGAATATTTATCATTCAGTTCACAACACTGAGGTAATTGATCGAAAAATTTCCCGTACTCATTTCTGTCTTCATTAGGTTTCTGCTTCGACCCAATTTCATTCACTTTCACTCATTTACTGCAAATGGGAAAAGGTTGATGTAGCATTCAGTACGCATCAGTGCTCATCGTCCACAAATGAGACACTTTAATCTTGAAACAAGCAAATGGCACCAAACATATCAACAGTGCCGCGGCTCCCCGAAAACATAATTAGGATCCAAGCGCTCTTCAGGCGAGGTGGCCGCCTCTGCTCTCTGCCGGCGGTGCAGAAAGTAGGCCACTTGGCACGTCCATAAGTAGCAGCTAAATGACATTGGTTTTAGTAGGACGTTGGGAGAGAAGATCACTGATATAATTAGCATTCCTCTCTGTGTTATAATTATCATCCACATGATGAGCTATTAAAGGACTTTAATTGTATGTTACGCTGCTTTAATAGATGTAGTTGGATAACACAGTAAGGAAGGCAGTGAAATGACACAGTGCTGTGGATTGGGATGCAGCAGGTGCTTTCTGGGTCACCGTGAGCAAATTAACGCTGATATAAAACAAACATAACATTCTCCAGTCATCTCAGCTCTCCATTAAAGATGATTGAAACTCATTCTAGGAGCTACACAGCATTAAAGCACGATTCACAATGTAATTAAAGAAGAATCCGTCAGCTAGCCCCCTGACAGTGCTGACGCTCTGGTGATGTTTGCTGGTTGATGAGGTTAGCTGACACTATGAACAAATACAGCTCACAACAGGACAAACATCTCATTAGATGAAGTCAAAGCCTATAAACCCTGCATCACATAATGGAGCTGTTTCACTGTTTGTTTCAACACGACACAGCCGAAGATGTCTGGGCTCTTCTGCAGTTCATGTGGATTCAAGCTAACTGGCCTCACGCTACACGCTAGTCAAAGATACCTGTGACAGAAGAAGCTCACTCTCAGTCTTCTTCATATCAATACAGGCAGACACTGTGATAGCTTGTAACTACAAGTGTTCATTGATGTTCGTGTCTTTGTGAGGTTGTAGAAAGGCACAGGGATACTTTGAGATCAATGCTAACATGACAATGCTAAAAATGCTAACAAGATAGCGTCGCACATGTACGCTCTACCTGAAATTTCATTGTACATTTGTGCAATGACAATAAAGTATTCTACCTTAGTTTAGCAAGTTAGCATGCTAGTTAGTGATTGCTAGTTTTTCAGGTTAGAGCTGTCAGTACCCCATCCGTCCCGGCTGCCCGATCTGTTCCACGCATGCATCGCTCGACTCGAGAGAGTTGTGTTCGTGTGCTGGCGGTCGAATTGGCGTGTAACATTAGATTGAGAGTTGTGTCATTGGGTTGGCTGTCAAATTAGCTAGTTTTACCAAATTAGCTAATTAGTATGTATGATACAGAGTTCTTCTATCAATGTTCATGAAACAAGCAGTTGTGCAACTTTTCTGTGCTTTTATGTTGAATAAAAACGGCCACGTACTGTTATTTGTATTGCAGTGTATTTGTCTAATATTGTGTTGTTAATAAAGTTATTAAAAAAAAAGACTTGCTGCCGTCAAACGTTCACACGCGAGGTACAAATCGGACAGGAATACGTATGAGCATGTGCAGAACGGATCGGGCCGTTGGGACGGATCGGGTACTGACAAGATCATTAGCTAAAATATGGAACAAATAAGAATATTGGTCAAATGATGGCACTAGATACATTTGAAGGGTATGTATGTACATTCGGATGTGTCGACTGGAAATGATGAATGTTTGTAAAAAATGCAGATATTGAGATATTTAACAGGATATGTGCTGTGTGTAGCAGAGGCATCGTACTGGGATAAAAAAGAAGGCCGAGTACACAGGCCTCTTGTTAAAGGTGAGCTCACAAAGACACTAGAATGAAAAGCTGTACAGGAACATGGTCTGCTCGAAACTTCATAATAATCCAATAATTGTTCAGATGTTTCAGTCTTGAACAAGGTGGTGGACAGATGGACGGACATTTCATCTGTAAATCTGTACAGCCATGTGTCCCTGTGGTGGCTAAAACAACACAGAACATTTGAATCAGAACTCTTCCCTACTCGAACAATCTGCCGAGCCTGAAGCCCAGCTGACCTGCACGACCCCAAACAGCTCCTATAATTGAAGTTCAAATGCTTCTTGAAAGTTCGCGCAGGCCTACAGGCATCAGGAAGCGTTGTTCCCTATCGGTCGACCTAAAAACAGTTCAAAAGTAGAGTTCAAGCCTGCTCATGATCTACAGGATTAAAATGAGAAAGAGTGCTGCTTAAAGTTCCTGGGTCAATCATCAGTATTGTTTGTCTCAGTAATACTCTGGATTATGGAGCAGTGCCTCGTCCAATTAGCTCCAATATGCTTGCTAAAATGCATTTAGATAACAGGCTTCCACTAATGACTGTGAGAGGGAGGGGGATACAAAGCAAGACAGACTGTCAGGGAGTGAACACAAAAGAAGGTAAGGTTAATGATGATTAAATAAAGAGCT
This sequence comes from Semicossyphus pulcher, assembly GCF_022749685.1. Lineage (NCBI taxonomy): Eukaryota > Metazoa > Chordata > Actinopteri > Labriformes > Labridae > Semicossyphus > Semicossyphus pulcher. The sequence goes on from NW_027211704.1 coordinate 1,058,764, forward strand.
GTTAGAGACACGTCAGAGCCGAGCAGCACCAAACACTGCTCAGATTTTACACAACAAAGTCTGCACATACTGCAGTGCTACTGTAGTGAAAAGAAAAATGTTGCACTAAACTGCTTTAAATCCAAAAACTGCCTTTAGTGATGTAATCTGAGTCAGCGTCGATTCGGGCTGAAGGCTACAAGTTTGGAAATAACTTCAAAACATCTTAAAGGGCCAGTTCGCCGATTTTTCCCCCTCAGTCCCATCATGCTATCATGGGGAGCTAATGCCATTATGGTAGAACAAAAATGTAATTTCTCTCTGTGCCTTTGGATGGCGCTATCTGCTGCTCCAATGGGCCCTGGAAAACCTCCACCAGACTACGTAAAACGCGTCATCTGGCAGAGGCTTAGAGTTGGAAAGAGGTGCCATGTGGGTAATGTAGGCAAGTTTTAACATGAAATAGAAAATGCATAAAATAAAATGTCATAAATAACGTAGGACAAATGAATAAAAATGATCTAGTTCTGCTGTGACACTTTTAAACTGTAATTAAAGTTTGAGGATGTTCAGAAGTGCTGAATCTGTGGAGCACTCTGTGGTGTCTTCAGCTGCAGTTCCTCTAATGGCCACTAGAGACCGGCTCCAACAATAACTGACTGTTCTGAAGTCACTGAGGAAACTGTAAACTTTCCTCTAAACAAATTAAGTCTGTTACTTCTCAAGAGTTATTTGCTCCTCTGCATGTTTTCTAACGTTGTGCTCCATTAAGAGTATCTGAGGCTTTAAAGAGTTTAAATTTTAATGCCTTGTTTGCCTTGATTGACAGCTCCTCTGTCTCCCACCAGCTCCGCTGGTTGCCATTTGTTCATCCCAGCTCAGCTCCACTCCACTGATTCCATTTGGATTTTATGGCTCAAGTAATGAATGAAAAACGGCGGTGAGATGGTTTGTGTTATTATTGGTATTTCATCCAATCTGAATCTAATCTGCTCTGTGACCCTCAAATCCCCGTATCAAATCTCTTTGGTTTAGTTCTCATGACGTGTAAACCCTAAAATAAAATCACTTCCTTTAAGGTCAGTTCACAGCTCATGTGTTCATTCACCTTCAGCATTTGTTAATTATTCACTAAACAAATGTAACACACCTGCTGTTTCTAAGGTTGGTCAAAACATTCACTTTCCATTAAATTCATCCTTCCATCCTGCAGGTGCTTTAACTCTTACAGCTGAGAGGTCGCCCTTTGTGCTCACTGTGAGGGTTAAACATTATCAGTTTAAGTGTTTTTAATGAGCACGCTGCCCCTGTGTCGTTTTGTGAGGCCTAATCCTCGTTGGATAATCCAGAATCCTATTGCAGGATTTACTCCATGGTGGAGGGCCGTTGATTCACGGTGAGGGGGGGGCTGGGCGGGCAGGTGGACGGACACTGGAAGACATGACGAGGTGGGTTAGACAGAGTGGGGGGTGGGCTGGTGGCAGGGTGCTGAACAGGCAGAAGGGGGATTGAATCTCTGTCTACTCACTCTGACACTTAAAGGCCAGCACGCGAGCAGGTGGGCTTCAGTCAGTGTCACTGATAAGGACGTGCTGGACGGGGGAGCGGGGCAGAGTTTAAAGGGAACACACAGTGTGGTGTGTGATTTCTGTCAGGTCCAGTCAAGTGATAAAAGATGGAGACTGCTAAGAGTAAGACATTATACATAATCCATTATTATATGAAGGGTAACCTAACAACACCTAGTTTGTTGGACTTAATAAACAGTGAAAACAATGTTGTGGTATCACTAATATTTCTATTGTTGTGTATTGTCAAAGTCCTTTTGTACAGCGACGCTCTGGCAAAACATTCAGAAGACATAATTTGTTACACTGAATCATTTTTCCCTGAACATGCGGTCCAACAACTCGGCCCCAACATCAACATTTTATATCTCGTCTGTTGTTGTTGTTGTTGTTGTTGTTGATGTCGTCGTCATCGTCGTCGTCATCGTCGTCGTCGTCGTCGTTGTCGGGGCGGCCGTGGCTCAGTGGTAGAGTCGGTCGTCCTTCAACTGGAAGGTTGGTGGTTCGATCCCCACCTCCTCTAGTCTACATGCCAAAGTGTCCTTGGGCGAGACACCGCCAATAAACAACTCTGATTATCCCGGAGAATTCCCTTTAACTGTAAATTATGTAATGTATGACACATCCTCAACATGCTTAGGCAATCATTTCTCTGAAATGTCAATGTTAAGCTCTTTGCTATTGCCCTTTAGCTTATCATTCCTGTAATTAAAGGTCAGTCCTTGATATCCAGCTGAAATATACTGAGAGAACTCTTCTTATATTCAAAGACTACTGTCCTACATCCTGTGTTTTCAACCATGAAGGTTCATCAGTCACAACCACATCCGACAGCCACCCACATGCTGAGCCGTGCAGCAGCAGCAATGATGATGCACAGTTTGTGCCTTTGCAGCCGAGCGGCTCTCGTCCACGGCTGCCTGGACCTCTCTGTGTCTGCCTCAGTTACCATGGAAAAGGGAGTTAACTTGGAGTCGGGCTCTCCCAGGAGATTTAACTGATGTGGAAACTGGAGGAGAGGCTGAAGACAGTCTATTGCTTACTGCCGCATGGTTCATAAAAGACGAAACCAACACTGAATAATAATGGCAACTTAACTATTATAATAGTATAGCTTTTATGTGATCTGCTCTTCAAGAGGCAGATGCTTCAGAAAGACGTGAAGTGAAGAGGAAATTGCATTTTGTAGTTAAAAAGAGGACACAATAAAAGAGAGTTAATCAGCAGAGAGCTGGAATTCAATAAAAGGCCGCTGTTGTTGTGTGACGGATACACGGCCAAGAAACAAGTTCAGTTATGAAGCTAAATAAGCCAAAATCCTGATAACTCCACGGTCCACTGCATCCTGCGTTCTCAACAGACCACACCCACCCATAACACAATAACACAAACATTTATTCTGCACCCAAACAAGTTCAACCACTCGCTGTAATTCCACTTTTGTTTTACAAGGATTTAATCCCGAATGACGTTACATGACCAGGATGAGTCAGTCCTCTCTGCCCAGGCCGAGGCACGTGAATCAGCATGTCGGGGAGGAGACAGCAGCGCCAGCGTGTGCCAGGCAGAGAGGCAACGCTTGGAGGAGGAGCGTCCGACGAGCCCGCAGAGGAATGTTAATTTAGACAGACAGAGCATGAGAGGGGGGGAAGGCAGAAGAGACGGACAGGAAGAGAGTTTTGTTGACCTGAAGGCTGCCATGAAAACTGCACTAATCACAAAGGCTGACAGGAGAGAAAAGAAGAATATCAATGGACAATATTCACATGGAGGCCATTGTTCCTCTGACTTAATGCTCAGGCTGGGAAGTTAAATACATTATATCATACTAATGTGCTCCTGGTTGAAAGCCATATCAATTTAGGGTGTATAAAGAACCATAATCAAACACAGCTTATTGATTGATCGATTGATGAAAACAGTGAACATCTGGCAGGACCACATTTCAAGTTATAACAACATGTTTTTATAATCTTTGCTGCATACAGACAACAGCTAATATTAGCATTCAGCCGCTACTAAATACTATTTGTAAGCGCAAGATATAAAGTGGCTAAAAGATAAAATTAGCATTTGAGTTTAGACAATAAAACGGAAGATGTCAATTCCTAGTTTTGTCCTAGCTAACCTGATGTTTGATCATTTACAACCACTTCCTATCCAATTCATCTCTAGCTAGTTTGCTTGCTAGTCTTTAGGTAGCTAGTTTGCTAGCTAGTGTACAGATAGGAATTTATTTTCAAACCTATGTAATGTTTGAAAGGAAATCACAACCGCTTGCAAGCAAACTACACACTAGCTAGCTTGTTTACCAGTGTATAACAAGCTAGTTTGCTGGCTAGTGTTAAAGCTAGGAATTTATTCCCTAGCTTATGTAATGTTTGATAGGAATTTACAACCACTTCCCAGCAAACCACACACTAGCTAGCTTGTTTACTAGTGTATAGGAAGCTAGTTTGTTGGCTAGTGTTAAAGCTAGGAATTCATTTTCCTAGCTTACGTACGTGTAGGAATTTCCAACAACTTCCTAGCCATCTAAACACAAGCTGGAGAGTGGTTGAATGCTAGTATTAGCCCTAGTCAAACGGTAGTTGGTAGCTATAATATGGTCCAATATCTCCAGATTTTTAATCAATTGTCTTTTCAGAGGCTAATCAATCGAGAAGCAATTGGCTGATACACTATATTGCTATGACTTACAAACCAGAACACAGTGGAATGAGATCATGACAGCTGGTTAGCTTCCCACCCTGACCATGGCGTTAAATGGCCACCATGTGATGAATAGAAGCTGTGGCAGCGGTGAGCAAAAAAAAAATGTTTCTTACACCTTCTGATGTCATGGAGTGAAACTCATCCTAATCACAGAAGCATTTGACAGATAGTACCAGCACATATGCTATATCTGTATTGCTCAATCCTGTCATTGTCGCAGCTCTGCTCAGAGCATGAAGTGACAAGTCCCACTTAAGTAATCAACTGCTCTGAAATGTTGCATAAAATCAACGCTGATGGCACGAGAGGAAAAAAAGGAGAAATGCAAAGAGATGGTGGTGAAGGAGCCTTGATTTGAAGAGAAGCAGCTTCATTTTTTTTTCACCAGGAACGACGCGGTGAGAGTGAAAATGGTCACATTCATCTTCAGGCTGATGATTGAACGACTGAAGCATCCAGAAAGAGCCAGATGGGATCAAACTGTGTGCATCAAGTGCAGAATTTCAGCTTCATGGATTTAACTGAGATTTTAGTAATTAAATATTTTAGTCCACATGTGAACTTTTGGCACAGTAGACCTATATAATATATATACACATATATATTTTAAAGCATTTTAGTAAAAGTTTCGCTTGCTACATCTTTTTGCATTCATCATGTTTTTGGGGTGAGACAATGAAATACATACTCTTACATCAAAAAAGTACAATATCTCAAACTGTGATATTTAGACTGAGACTACGGTGGCCCAGGAAGCTCATTACACTAAAGATATCACAAATGGACAAAAGTACAGAAACTCTTATTACAGTTGGTTTCAAGCGGACATTTAAAAGTGAACACGCCTGTTTTATTAAGTGTCCCTGATGTTTTTTAAAAAGTCTTGTGTTGGTTTGATCTGCAGCATTTCCCTGTTTGGTTGTGTCGTCAGTATTCACAGCGCTTTGTTGTGTTTTCTCTTAATGCTGCACATGTGTTGTTCGATGCTGCAGCGCAGAAAGCCATGATTCTTTATTTGTAGGGCTCTGCACACATACCCGTCTCCTCACAGACTGCTAACCCTTGTGATTTGTAACAACACATGATGCAGGAGAGAGACCGGCCGGCTTACACTACAGGTGTTAAAGGTCAGAGGTCACATCAGCTTAGCGAACATGTGAGTAAACAACCTCCTGTTGAGGATCACTAGTGAGTGCTGAGCAAAACATTCTCTTGGTTGAAATCCTTTAGAGGCTCTCTGAAAGGCCTCGGTGAGCAGGTTGATTACCTGTTTAACATAGTTAACGCCCAGTCACAGAACTATCCACTAGTAATGTTCAGAAGGACGTTAGGCCTCAGAACAGATCATTATTATACAGGAGGGGAGGGAGGACAGCGACTGCACATTCAATTCTCCTTGTGAGAAACGAGCCTTTGAATCAGCTGTCATATCAGATCTGATGTTTTACAGAACACTGAATGAATGTGAAAGAAGTGGTGGATAACAAGCTTCAGGCGGTGTCTCTCGCTGGTAAATGTCCTTCCTTTCATGTCTGCGAGTGCAAACCGTTTGAAGTTTTACAATTCTCTTTTGTCATGGTCTGACATTACCATTGCAATTTACCACAGAGAGCAGAGTCATTGATATAGTTGCAGAGCGACCGTCATCTTCATCACTGCACAGCAGGGTTTGATCTAATTATTGTGACCTGTGATTAGTTACCCCGTTTCATGAGCTCATCATCTATGGAATCATTTCACTGCCCCTGATGAGCATGACAGCAGAGACGTTACTTTAAGGTATGAATTGTATTTACCTTTAACATTATTTATATTTAAAGACGATTTTGTCCAAGGAGACAAAGACTGTCAGTGCACAACTCCAGAGCAAAGAAGATGAAGCTTTGTTTTTCCCAAGCAATGAGACATAAAGGGGTGTTGAGATGTTTTGGGACCAGAACTGACAAGACGTTCAAACACAGAGGCTAACAAACCG